>NC_051219.1:45360084-45437584 GCF_015220715.1 Pygocentrus nattereri
AAGTTGTAAATAAATCTGAAACTGAAACTTTGCTTGTGTGTAAAAAGTGATTTCAGAGCCACTCGGTTCTCCCTGATGGAAACTGTTTACCTTCAGTGTTTTGTGCTTCTGATCATTTTAATAGACGTCAGCGTCACTAATTAATGACGTTCTATTAAAAGACTGGTTTACCAAGAGAGACGCTGGAGGACTTTCACCTGAAATGAGTTCATGAAGCCAGTCTGGTTATAAAAATGATAACAGGACATCAGAGCCAGAATTACTCGTTAACATGCCCAAATGTTCAGAACTTGCTCTTGTTTCAAGTCTGGAACAGACAGAATCATCAGCCAAGACATATTTGGTGTCCAAATGTTGCTTCTTTAGCTTAGAAGTAAATAAAAACTCCAGCAGCACTGCTGTGTCTGATCCACTCAGACAAGCGCAACACACACTAACACACCACCACCACATCAGCATTACTGCAGTGCTGAGAATGACCCACCACCCAAACAGTACCTGCTCTGTGAGGGTCCATGGGGGTCCTGACCACTGAAGAACAGGGTAACAGAGTATCAGAGAAACAGATGGACTACAGTCTGTAACTGTAGAACTACAGAGTGCAGCTATACAGTAAGTGGAGCTGATAAAGTGGACAGTGAGTGTAGAAACGAGGAGGTGGTCAGAGTGTTACGCCTGATCGGTGTGTATAGAGAGAAATGTGTATGGACCCTATGAGATACACTCCGTGAGACAATCCGTGAGACGGAATTCAACACAACACAACTCAATGTAATGTTACAGGATTTTATTACAGAAGGTTCAAAGCTTTTAAGGCTTATTTGGCATGAGACTGACTGACCAAAAGACTGACCAAACAGATAGGGTTACAGCCCACGCAGTCTGAATAACATCATGTATCTGCGGGTTCCATATTATTTGTTTGATTAAAATGCCAATTTTCTGCCAAAATGAATGCCCTCGCACGAGGTGACTGCCTCAACATTAGATCCCAACATCAGATGGCTGAGAAAATCCAATGAACTGCAAATAAAGAGGGAGCAGCAAACGGACAAACACTATCATCAGAATGACTAAACCAGCAGTTTATAAACGCACTGCAGCCTCAGGAATGCAGCACAGCCAGTCATCACACAACAAGCGGGAGACACTCCAAAGGGGACGGAGCTGTTTAACCTTTTAAATTCTCTGAAGCATAAACACTGGCGAGGAAAAGAAAGTTAACTTTTATTTGAAGATATTGTGGCATCTGCCTCGGGCTCCATGTGGAGCCGTGAGGGGCTTAGGGGGTGTCTGGGCTGTCTGGGCTGTTGATGCCTGTTAAAGTGCTTGTTCACAATAAAAGACCATTCACCTATATGCGTTTACACAATCTACTGCTTTATATGTGTGTGTGTATGTATATACACTCACCGGCCACTTTATTAGGTGCTAGTAAAAGGCTGGACCCCCTTTCGCCTTCAGAACTGCTTTAATTCTTCGTGTCAGACTTTCAACAAGGTGTTGGAAACGTTCCTCAGAGATTCTGGTTGGTTATTTGAGTTCCTGCTGTCTTTCTATCATCTGGAACCAGTCTGCCCGTTCTCCTCTGACCTCTCACATCAACAAGGCATTTTCGTCCACACAACTGACCGCTCACTGGATATTTCCTCTTTTTCGGACCGTTTTCTGTGAACCCTAGAGATGGTTGTGTGTGAAAATCCCAGCAGATCAGCAGTTTCTGAAATACTCAGACCAGCCAGTCTGGCACCAACAACCACGCCACGTTCAAAGCCCCTTAAATCCCCTTTCTTCCCCGTTCTGATGCTCGGTCTGCACTTCAGCAAGTCGTCTTGACCACCTCTACATGCCTAATGTTCAGAACTTGCTCTTGTTTCAAGTCTGAAACAGACAGAATCAATGCAGTCAATCAGCCAAGACATGTTTGGTGTCCAAATGTTGCTTCTTTAGCTTAGAAGTAAATAAAAACTCCAGCAGCACTGCTGTGTCTGATCCACTCAGACAAGCGCAACACACACTAACACACCACCACCACCATGTCAGTGTTACTGCAGTGCTGAGAATGACCCACCACCCAAATAGTACCTGCTCTGTGAGGGTCCATGGGGATCACTTCAGCAGGTTGTCTTGACCACCTCTACATGCCTAAATGCAGTGAGTTGCGGCCGTGTGATTGGCTGATCAGCTATTTCTGTTAACAAGCAACTGATAAAGTGGCCGGTGAGTGTGAGTGTGTGTGTGTGTGTGTGTGTGTGTGTGTGTATAACATGAAATGTTTTGTTGCACTCGTAAGTTAATTCTTCAGATAAACAGTATATACAGATAAATGTTACATCATAAAACAAAAAAACCTGTGAAATTTGCAGTTATTTATTCAAAAATACCACTTTTGCCTTCATTTCTGTTAAAAACATGGTACACCCTTGACTTCAGCAACTGGTTTTGCCCGTTTTGAAAGAAACAACTATTTATTAATATATATTTATTTTTTCTGTAACTGTCTGCCAGTGACTGGCATTTACTGGGAGAAATTAATTTTTGCCTCCTTTCATGCAGAATTATTTCAACTATGCCATAACTGAAGGGCTTCATGCATGTACAGCCTGTTTCAAATCCCCACATTTCAGTGGAAATCAGTTTGACACTTTTGAAAAGGTGATTATATATATATACTCTTCTGGGAAGGCTTTCCACAAGGGTTAGGAGTGTGTTTATGGGAAGACGCTGATGTTGGACGAGAAGGCCTGGCTCACAGTCTCCGCTCTAATTCATTCCAAAGGTGTTCTATGGGGTTGAGGTCAGGACTCTGTGCAGGCCAGTCGAGTTCTTCCACACCAAACTGGCTCATGCACTGGTGCGCAGTCATGTTGGAGCAGGAAGGGGCCGTCCCCAAACTGTTCCCACAAAGTTGGAAGCTTGAAATTTTGCAGAATCTCTTGGTGCTGAAGCTTTAAGAGCTCCTTTCACTGGAACTAAGGGGCCGAGCCCAACTCCTGAAAAACACCCCCACACCATGATCCCCCCTCCACCAAACTTTACACTCAGCACAATGCAGTCAGACAAGTACCGTCTCCTGGCAACCGCCAAACCCAGACTCGTCCATCGGATTCCCAGATGGAGAAGCGTGATTGGTCACTCCAGAGAACTCGTCTCCACTGCTCTAGAGTCCAGTGGCTTTTTTACACCACTGCATTCCACGCTTTGCACTGCGCTTGGTGATGTAAGGCTTGGATGCAGCTGCTCGGCCATGGAAACCCATTCCATGAAGCTCTCTACGCTGTTCTTGAGCTGATCTGAAGGCCACATGAAGTTTGGAGGTCTGTAGTGATTGACTCTGCAGAAAGTTGGTGACCTCTGCGCACTATGCCCCTCAGCATCCGCTGACCGCTCTGTCATTTTACGTGGCCGACCACTTCGTGGCTGAGTTGCTGTCGTTCCCAATCGCTTCCTCTTTGTTATAATCCCACTGACAGTGGACTGTTGAATATTTCACAACTGGACTAAATATGTAAATATTTAGATATAGGAGTATACTTACTTTTCCATATAAGAAAACTACATTTCTGTTTATTTTGTATATAAAGCATGAGTTCATTTTAGATGTTTCTTAATAAAGGCTTGATATACATCTGGATGGTGGATCATTCTCCACACTGATGTGGTGGTGATGTATTAGTGTGTGTTGTACTGGTATGAGTGGATCAGACACAGCAGTGCTACTGGAGTTTTTAGACACCTCAGTGTTGCTGCTGGACTGAGAACCAAAAACATCCAGCCAACAGCGTCCTGTGGCCAGCGTCCTGTGGGCAGCGTCCTGTGGGCAGCGTCCTGTGGGCAGCGTCCTGTGACCACTGATGAAGGACTAGACGATGACCAACACAAACTGTGCAGCAGCAGATGAGCTGTCGTCTCTGATTTTACATCTACAAGGTGGACCAACCAGGTAGGAGTGTCTCATAGAGTGGACAGTGAGTGGACACAGTGTTTAAAAACTCCAGCAGCACTGCTGTGTCTGATCCACTCAGACCAGAGCAACAAACACTAAGACAACACCACCACGTCAGTGTCACTGCAGTGCTGAGAGTGATCCACCACCCAAATAGTACCTGCTCCGTGGTGGTCCTGACCATTGGAGAACAAGCTGAAAGGACAGTGCAGTAAGGAACGAATTAACAGCCCTGCTGATTCTGTGAAAGAACACCTGTGGGGTGAGGGCAAAGAGTGAGCGTATACAGCAGCTGTGGAGAAAGATCCCATACACCTGTGTGATGGGAAGCACTGGACTGTGGGTTTACATGCTCAGCCTTTTTTCTGTTTGCACAAGCAAAGATTGTTCTGTGTAATAAAGCTCCCATTCAGTAGAGATACGACGCATTGTGCTGGACAGTGCTGGACAGTGCTAAGCATTTATCATGCAGACCTGATTATATCAGGTTCCGAGTGGGTCAGATTCAAGGATCGAGTGAATTTAATGAGTGGCGTTCGTAACTGCTCCTGTTATGTGCTTGTGGGTTTCAGTGGGAACATTGATCTCAAAGAGTTAACTGAGTGAATAAATCCAATTCAGTTTGTTTACAATCTTCAGAGTGAGTCAAAAAACAGACACTACAAACAGAAAAACAGGACAACGCATTTAAAGATAAAGACAGTGGGAACGATTCTTGGCAGGCTTGGGAGGTTTGCTTTATAAACGTTTTCTAATTACAGATTACATGTTAAAAATGTTATCTGTAACCTAACCCAATAGAAAATTACATAAGGTAGCCTAATCTAGTTCCTGTTGTTTACTGATTACTTGTTGTTGTCATATTTTTACATATTACATGTTTTGTTTGTTAAACAAAGGATATAGGGGCTCCCGAGTGGTGCAACTTTCTAAGCGTTGGCCGTGTCTTCAGGAGTTCGCGAGTCCAAGAGAGCACAATTGGCCTCGCTCTCTCTGGGTGGGTAGAGTGGCCCCTCCTTCTCCTCCCATCACTCAGCGCAGTGCTACTCAATGCAGGTGTCTGTCAGCTGGCGTAGCAGGTCGGGCGGTTGGCGCTGTCCTCCGAGTGCGTTCGGCTGTCCCGCGACGTTGCGTGAGCGGCAGTTCGTAAAGAAGCCGTGGCTGGTTTCACAGGTCTTGGAGGAAGCCTGTGCTGCCTTCACCCTCCTAGTGTTGATAGCATCGCGTGATTGGGGGAGTCTTAAGTAGCTGGTATTGGAAGTATATATGGAATTGAAAACAACTAAATTGCGGAGAAAATTGGGTAAAAAAATGTTTTAAAATATATATAAATAAATGAGCAGATCAGAGGGACAGTGAAGGTGGAGCAGTTTGGAGATAAAGCCAGAGAGGCCAGGTTGAGATGGTTTGGACATGTGTTGAGGAGGAATAGTGGAGATATTGGCCAAAGAATGTTGGAGATGGAGCTGCCGGGTAGAAGGAGAAGAGGTAGACCTCAGAGAAGGTTTATGGATGTAGTGAAGGTGGACATGGAGATGGTTGGTGTGAAAGTAGAGGAGGCAGTGGACAGAGCAAGATGGAGGCAGATGATCCGCTGTGGCGACCCCTAAAGGGAGCAGCTGAAAGAAGAAGAAGTTATTTTTTTATTTGAGAACAGCAGCTGTGATTTTCATGATGAATGGACCAATAGAAATGCTGTAAAACTGCTTGGATTAACATCCCTTTACATTAACCTGCAGTAAGCTAAAAGAACATGTTTGCCTTTTCCTCTAAAGGTACCAATTTGCACTTTTTTAGGATAGCAATGATTTGCATAGTGTTGCGCGAGTTGTCGTTTTCTTGGCCAACTGGTCTTATGTGGTTTAATAATAATATACTGAATCACATCTGTCTAAAATGCCTAAACCTAAAGGTCTTGAGAAGAAGGAGCAGACTGCAGACCACAAAATAAAGAATGTACCACTTCATGTCTTACAGGCTTCAAATGCACCTCTAACCTTTACAGGTGAACTTAATGTGACCTTCTCTAAACTTCTTAATGCAGATGTCCAGCTGTTCAGTGTTTCAGTACTTTCTGCACAACTTGCTGTTCTCTAAGAAGGAGCTTAACGGCGAGGTGGTGGTAGTGGTGGTGTTACAGTGTGGGCAGGTGTGTCCAGTCAATACAGAACAGCCCTACGCTGTGAATGGTGCAGTGACCCAGTGGCCCAAACTACTGAATAGCATCATTAATCCAGTCACTGCGCCTCTCCATGAACAACACAGGCCTCATTTCATCTTCATGGACGACAGTGCTTCAGTTCATCGAGGTCGCATCATTAGGGAACGGCTGCTGGAGACTGGGGAACCTCAGATGGAGCGGCCTGCACTTTCTCCAGACCTGAATCCCATAGAAAACCTATTGGATTGGCTGAGTCGCCATGTAGAGGCTCATAACTCTGTACCCCAGAACCTCAATGACCTGAGGGCCGCCCTTCAAGAAGAGTGGGACGCCGTGCCTCAGCAGACAACGAGTCGACTGGTGAACAGCAGGAGACGTCGCTGTGAAGCTGTAGTTGATGCTGAAGAGCGCATGATGAGTTATTGAGACACTGATTTTTTTTTCTCTTACTGTAATGAAATAGTTACCAGATTTCCTGCTACTACCCAGGACTGATTCTTGGCTTGGATATATGAGTCCTTTCTAAAGCTTGGGAAATAACTTTTAACCTTCGTTTACAAAAGTTTAAAAGAATCATTATTGAAAGACTCCAAATAACACGTTTTGGCACCTTTATTTTTGACCATGCGTATACAAAAAAAGACATTTTAGAAAACTTTCTTTGGCAAAACTTTGCAAAGGTTGTTGAGCAAAGTGGGATGTATTGATTATAATAATAATGTTCAAGGTAGGTGAAGGAAGATGAAGATGCAGCAGGTGATGTTATGGAATATGTTACTCAAACTTTCAACAATAAATCCTTTAATACTAAATACTGAAGAGGTCATTGTGCATTATGAAAAATACCCTCAGGATGAAAACCGTAGTCCTTGGAAGATAATATTGGTGATTCACACATTACAGTCCTTTCAATGATGCTCTATTTGCAAGGAAATAACAGGCCTCATAACGCTATTTCATAATGATTTGAATGGAAGGAATATTCAACTTAGAGAAGAAGCACTCAAAGAGTCTCAAGGGAAGAGCACGCAGTCTGGCTGCATTGACTGGTCTTGTCCAACAAGTGGCTTAATGTACAGAAACCGTCTCGAATCCTGCTTGCATTGTGAGCTCCGTCTTGTATGATGACACCTCTTGTTCACGTGTTCCTTCACTGTTATTTAACACCTTCTTTTAAGAGAAATCCTGTACCGTTACTTCTGTGCTGAGGGAAATAAAAGTAAGAGTAGACTAGTAAAGTACAACTTAGGTAGAACTGGAAAACTATAAGGTCAACAAAATACTCAAATTATGGGAAATTATACCATTTCTTAGTACTCCCAGCATTTCTTAGCACTGTCGGAGACTGTGTTTAAAATAGCCTGCTGTGTACTGTATGCCGCATACTTCACAGTATATAGAGTATGTACCTGCTGCTCTTAACCCTTGTGTGGTGTTTAGGTCGGTGGGACCCGTTTTCAGTGTTTACCAAAAGAGAAAATGATTGAAAGTGATTTATTTTTGTTTCAATCCTAGATTCTTGGACTTTGCTCATTTTCAGTGAAGAACACATAAAAATCACCCATTTTCAGGGTCTTCACTCTCAATTTATATTACACATGTGGTGTATATATTATATTACCCACGGGGAGTAAAAGTGTGGAGGTGTTGTGTCCTCATTCTGTTCTCCTCCAACATGGCCTGCTGTTAGTGTGTGTGTGTGTGTGTGTGTGTGTGTGAGGGTGGACAACATGGACAGGCTGCTGACTGGCTACAGCTGCTAAAGTAGAACCCTACACTGGCAACTTGTGATATTTTAAACATCTGGTATTTTTACGTGAATTGTTATGGCTGTATTCAGTTTAAAAGCAATAGTGTGGTGGGTCCAGCAGACCACCGAGCAACAAACACATCAACACCACATAAGGGTTAATAGTAATATACAGTGCAATGTCTGTTATGAGACAAAAGCTGTGTCCTGGTACAGCGAAGGGGGACAGCATCAGGGACTGAGCCAATTAGACTGATCGATTGATCTCAAAACCTGCCCCAGTTTCCTTAGCCCTCCAGTCACTGCTTAGCAACCTCTGCCAGCTTTTCAGCTCTTCAGCGACACAAGGGGAGATAGTTGTGAAAGTTTTGAAAGGAATCATGAGAGGATTTTGAGGGTATTGTTTTCTATCTCCAAACCCTGAAATAAAGTAAAAAACGTGAGCTTTGGATAAACCTGGGTGGTGAACCTGGACGGTCGCTGACACTCCTGTGTTTTCCTACATTAAAAGGTCAGTCATTCCAGTTTTTTCTGTACATTCGTGGTTGAGAATAAGCTACTTTGACTAAATAATAAACAGTGTGGCTCCACACGTGGGCTGGAAAAGCCGATGCTTTGTTGTGGTTTGACTGAAACTGATTTTACGCCGTATGTTGACTTTGTTAAATAGACAAAGCAAGCAAACCCACCAAGACCAGTAGGGAACGCTGACTGGGCTTCAGCATTACATTGAGAGCAGCAGCAGGACAAATGATGTCTTTTCATTCCATTAATGTATCCACATAAATCTGAATCCAGGGCTAATGAATCGTTTGTGGCTAATTATGTGGTTCTGTCAGTAGTTACATCCTCCTGAAAGGAGTGTCTTGGATTTCGGGATGCAGTATATCTGGTTGTGTATATCCTGGAATATTTGGCGAGAGTGGTACATCATACAGGTTTCTTTGGCATGTTGGTCATGTACTGCATACTAACTTCTACGATCAGTAAGCGAGCATTATGTAGTAGGCTATTTCAAACACAGCTATTATAAAGGAGGAGGAGACATTTAACTGGCTGAAAAATGAATGGGAAAGCTTGCGATCTTCAGCATGGTATCCGTTTATCTCAAAAGAGCCAGTCGGCTTGCTGGTGAAGCTGCAATTCAGGAAAGACCTTCGTCTCTGTGGGGTTATGCCAGGGTTGCCACCTCAGCCTCAGCCTCAGCCTCAGCTCAGCTGCAGAACCTAATCTTCTCTGTTATTGTTGAAGTGCTGCCTGTTGCCCACCACCAGCAGTACACCTTTCCCAAAGTGGTGTATGTTTAGGGGGAATATGAACTAACCCAATATTTTTAAACAAACTTAACTGGATAAAAAGAAACAGCTTAAATTTCATGAGGAATACTAATATATGAAAGTACTTGGAATCCTGGACAGGCAACCAAAAACCTATACAATCCAAGGAAATCCTGGATGGCTGGCAACCTTAGGATACGCACCTGTGCAGTAGCCAGAACAGCCTGAAGAACACCCAAACCTCAAAAGTCGGAGGTGTGATTAATCACAAAGCGGAACAGATCCTAACACCAGCATGAGATAATTAAACACAAAAGTAATTAATAACTAAACGTGAAAGGCTAAAATGAAAATAAGAAAAACGTGGAATATTAATTGTGTTTTTAAATATATCCTTGAGTACAGGTAAGTATTTTTTGAGTACATGTAACTGGGCATCTCCTTTCGGTACCTTTATTTTAGGAGCGTAATACAGGCTGGTGTAACACTCTTTGGTGCCATTTCTCTTTAAATAAATGACCTGAAACGCGTTTATATTAATCGAAGGCCTGCTTTGCACAGTAGGCAATTATTGATTGATTGTGCTGCAGGCCAGAGATTACTTGCAAACTTCAATGTCTGAATCTTTCGGCTGCACAATGTTGTACATTACTCACGTTGGGTGGTGGACTAAGCCCACACTACATTAAGTGAAGATCACTACCTCAATTTCAGGGGTCAAAAGATCTGTTTTTCCTGAAAGAAGGTACAGAGAAGAGTCAGGGGTGAAATGACTTCAGCACCTGCTCATTAGTGACTGGAAAGTGCCGGCTGGGCCTTTATTACAGAGCGATATCATGAAATTCTGGTCTTAATATAAATGTTAGCTGTGATCATCAGTTAAAGTTAAACAGGGCTAAGCATTTAAATAGTGTGGTCATCTGGCTGATGAATCAAGGAGCTCTCAGTGAAGAGCAATGTCTTCGGAAAACAATGAGGCATGCTGTCAAGGAGCCATGCCAATTTGTATTTAGGACAAGTCAGTGTTTGACAGTGCCAAGTGAATAACACACTGCGTTAAACGAAGCCCACATCTTCCACCCCACATTTGGTCACATCAAATGTGCCAAACCAGTTTCTAATAGATCATTTGGACAGGACGATAAGAGCTGCTGCATTCTGCTCTCATCTAAACCAGGATTTCTCCACTGTGGTCGAGTACCACTGCCTTGGACCCTTGGACTGAATTTATAAATAAAATATATTACATTAACATACTATATTTAAAAAAAAAATAAGTAAACTTAAAGACACTATTGTGGTCGTGTAATATAAAACTAGCATAACATAAGAATCAGGTTCATTAAATGTGTTATTTTTAGTAATGTACAGCCCCATTTCCAAAAAAACTGGAAAAAAACTGGAAAAATGTAAATAAAAAACAAAATGCAATGATGTGCAGATCATTTAAACCTGGTATTTATTGAGAAGAGCACAAAGACAGCATATCAAATGTTAAAACTGAGTTTTAAGTTTTCTAAGTTTTATTGCTTTTCGAAAAATATTTGCCCATTTTGGATTTGGACCTCCTACCTAAGTGGGGTAACAGTCAGATGAGTGGGGTAATATGGCGGGTAAGTGGGGTAACAGTCAGATGAGTGGGGTAATATGGTGGGTAAGTGGGGTAACAGTCAGATGAGTGGGGTAATATGGCAGGTAAGTGGGGTAACAGTCAGATGAGTGGGGTAATATGGCGGGTAAGTGGGGTAACAGTCAGATAAGTGGGGTAATATGGCGGGTAAGTGGGGTAACAGTCAGATAAGTGGGGTAATATGGCGGGTAAGTGGGGTAACAGTCAGATGAGTGGGGTAATATGGTGGGTAAGTGGGGTAACAGTCAGATGAGTGGGGTAATATGGTGGGTAAGTGGGGTAACGGTCAGATGAGTGGGGTAATATGGCGGGTAAGTGGGGTAACAGTCAGATGAGTGGGGTAATATGGCAGGTAAGTGGGGTAACAGTCAGATGAGTGGGGTAATATGGTGGGTAAGTGGGGTAACAGTCAGATGAGTGGGGTAATATGGCAGGTAAGTGGGGTAACAGTCAGATGAGTGGGGTAATATGGCGGGTAAGTGGGGTAACAGTCAGATAAGTGGGGTAATATGGCGGGTAAGTGGGGTAACAGTCAGATAAGTGGGGTAATATGGCGGGTAAGTGGGGTAACAGTCAGATGAGTGGGGTAATATGGTGGGTAAGTGGGGTAACAGTCAGATGAGTGGGGTAATATGGTGGGTAAGTGGGGTAACGGTCAGATGAGTGGGGTAATATGGCGGGTAAGTGGGGTAACGGTCAGATGAGTGGGGTAATATGGCGGGTAAGTGGGGTAACAGTCAGATGAGTGGGGTAATATAGCGGGTAAGTGGGGTAACAGTCAGATGAGTGGGGTAATATGGTGGGTAAGTGGGCTAACAGTCAGATGAGTGGGGTAATATGGCGGGTAAGTGGGGTAACAGTCAGATGAGTGGGGTAATATGGCGGGTAAGTGGGGTAACAGTCAGATGAGTGGGGTAATATGGCGGGTAAGTGGGGTAACAGTCAGATGAGTGGGGTAATATGGCGGGTAAGTGGGGTAACGGTCACATGAGTGGGGTAATATGGCGGGTAAGGGGTAACGGTCAGATGAGTGGGGTAATATGGCGGGTAAGTGGGGTAACGGTCAGATGAGTGGGGTAATATGGCGGGTAAGTGGGGTAACGGTCAGATGAGTGGGGTAATATGGCGGGTAAGTGGGGTAACGGTCAGATGAGTGGGGTAATATGGCGGGTAAGTGGGGTAACGGTCAGATGAGTGGGGTAATATGGCGGGTAAGTGGGGTAACGGTCAGATGAGTGGGGTAATATGGCGGGTAAGTGGGGTAACGGTCAGATGAGTGGGGTAATATGGCGGGTAAGTGGGGTAACAGTCAGATGAGTGGGGTAATATGGCGGGTAAGTGGGGTAACGGTCAGATGAGTGGGGTAATATGGCGGGTAAGTGGGGTAACGGTCAGATGAGTGGGGTAATATGGCGGGTAAGTGGGGTAACGGTCAGATGAGTGGGGTAATATGGCGGGTAAGTAAGATGCTAGAATGAACACACACTGCTCTGAGACGCAGTTCCTGTGGGTGGAGCTGAGCTGATACTGTACACCAGTGTTCTGAAGTGCAGTGTGAAGCTGGAATATTGTTTATGTGTAATATTTAGCGTTAAATGCGGTGTCGCAGCTGCTCAGTGAGGCTGTGCCACAGTTACAAACACAGAAAAAAGCTGTTTAGCAGTTTTAAGGCAGTAAAATCCGCAGTAAGGCGCTCACTGGGGGGAGACTTGAACACTGTAGGTGTTAATTTAACACTGGAGATTTGGCTGTGACAATATAACAAAGTACTTCCAGCTCAGCAATGGATGTATAGATCTATCTATCTATCTATCTATCTATCTATCTATCTATCTATCTATCTATCTGTCTATCTATCTATCTATCTATCTATCTATCTATCTATCTATCTATCTACACACACTCACCGGCCACTTTATTAGGTACCCCTTGCTAGTAAAAGGTTGGACCCCCTTTTGCCTTCAGAACTGCTTTAATTCTTCATGGCTGACTTTCAACAAGGTGTTGGAAACGTTCCTCAGAGATTCTGGTTGGTTATTTGAGTTCCTGCTGCCTTTCTATCATCTGGAACCAGTCTGTCCGTTCTCCTCTGACCTCTCACATCAACAAGGCATTTTCGTCCACACAACTGACCGCTCACTGGACATTTCCTCTTTTTCGGACCGTTCTCTGTAAACCCTAGAGATGGTTGTGTGTGAAAATCCCAGCAGATCAGCAGTTTCTGAAATACTCAGACCAGCCCGTCTGGCACCAACAACCACGCCACGTTCAAAGCCCCTTAAATCCCCTTTCTTCCCCGTTCTGATGCTTGGCCTGCACTTCAGCAAGTCGTCTTGACCACCTCTACATGCCTAAACGCAGTGAGCTGCGGCCGTGTGATTGGCTGATTAGCTATTTGTGTTAACAAGCAACTGAATACATACACACACCAGTCAGGCGTAGCATCATGACCACCTCCTCGTTTCTACACTCCACTGACCGTATAGCTGCACTCTGTAGTTCTACAGTTACAGACTGTAGTCCATCTGTTTCTCTGATACTCTGTTACCCTGTTCTTCAGTGGTCAGTACCCCCATGGACCCTCACAGAGCAGGTACTATTTGGGTGGTTGTGTGTTAGTGTGTGTTGTGCTGGTGTGAGTGGATCAGACACTGCAGTGCTGCTGGAGTTTTTAAACACCACAGTGTCGCTACTGGACTGAGAATAGTCCACCAACCAAAAATATCCAGACAGCAGCGTCCTGTGGGCAGCATCCTGTGACCACTGATGAAGGACAGGAGGATGACCAACACAAACTGTGCAGCAGCAGATGAGCTGTCGTCTCTGACTTTACATCTACAAGGTGGACCGACAAGGTAGGAGTGTCTAATAGAGTGGACAGTGAGTGGACACAGTCTTTTAAAAACTCCAGCAGCACTGCTGTGTCTGATCTACTCGCACCAGCGCAGCACACACTAACACACCACCACCTCAGTGTCACTGCAGTGCTGAGAATGATCCACCACCCAAACAGCACCTGCTCTGTGAGGGTCCATGGGGGTCCTGACCACTGAAGAACAGGGTAAAAGGGGGCTGACAAAGTATGCAGAGTGTGAGTGTGAGTGTATGTGTGTGTGAGAGTGTGTGTGTGTGTGTGTGTGTGTGTGTGTGTGTGTGTGTGGCTTTAACAAGAAGCCTGAGAGCTCGTTACGCTCAACGCCATTGGCTCGTGCCTAATTCGGTCGCCTCATTCTCCTCGCCGCGCAGCCTCTCGCGCTCAGTCTCCTCAGAGCTGCCTTCGCCAGCAGCGCGTCGAGCTCCTGTCAAGTTTGGAGGAATATCATGGATTAAAAGTGTGGAGAGGAGAAAATAACACACTCGCAGGACCCGTGGGCGTGTGTGGAGCGGCTGGGGAGAAGATGTGTGAACTCCGAGGAGGACAAACGTGAAGGAGGAGGCTGGAAAACGGTGGCCAAGTCCTTCAGGCGAGTGTGGTATTCCATTACTTTCAGTTTAGTTTGAAGAACCATTGGGATAAAGTGGCTGGCAGTCAGGGGATATTCCAAAACGCTGGTGGGAACATCGAATTTGACCAGAATTACAAAAAATATTAGACTTTTTGATCACGGGTTCATCCTTTCAGCAGCAGAGATACTTAGTAAGTGAGCTTTGGTGGTTCTAGGTTGTTGTTTTCGTGCATTAAACCACGCCAAGCTTTTTTAGACAGCATGTCCTGGGAAAAAGTGGTGGTAGATGGTTTGTTGGAGTAGTTTGGCTGTGGAGAGTAAGTTTGGAGAACCATTTGGTCCCCATTTAGCAAATCCAGTTACAAATTGGTCAAAATGGGCAAAATGGTGTTGTGCTTTCACATGACTGTCTGTCTGGGGTGTTAAAAATCAGTGTTTTCCTGTTTTGGGGTGAAAACCTTGTTTTTCATTTTTTGACATAATTTGAAAAAGCCTATTGTCCTTCACCTTGTGTGCAAATTTTATGATGAATGGACCAAAAGAAACGGCCCAAAACGACTTGGAAAGAATTCTGGTTCCATTGACTTGCATTGAAGGTTAAGCAGGTTTTTTCCTTCTCCTGTAAAGTTACTATTTTAGGCTTTAAGCTGGCT
Source organism: Pygocentrus nattereri (assembly GCF_015220715.1). Classification (NCBI taxonomy): domain Eukaryota; kingdom Metazoa; phylum Chordata; class Actinopteri; order Characiformes; family Serrasalmidae; genus Pygocentrus; species Pygocentrus nattereri. The sequence goes on from NC_051219.1 coordinate 45,374,948, forward strand.
TTATTCACTCTCAGAGCAAAAACAATGGCCAGACATTGCTTTAATTGTCAAGAGACTGGTGTAGCTACATGTGCATGGGCTTGTCTGTCTGTGTCTTCTGACGTTGAGCGTTTGGTGTGAGTTACGTTCATCAGTTCTGCTTCATTTAAAGCATGGCATGAACTCGTTTGCTGTCAGTAAACATCAAGCAGATGGATTTATCTTAATCTCAGCATCTGTCAGGGCTCCAGCTTCTCCTGAGTTACAGTAGCTGATCAGATCTTCCCCATCATCACGCTGTAATCTCACACACACACACATGCTGCAGAATATGATACAAGACAAAAGGGCAGTACATAGACTCCTATCGCTGCTGTCGGGAGAAAACCTCGTATCTCCATTTTTATCGTTTTTTAGTTTTTGACATAATTTGAAAAATGCCTGTGGTTCTTTACATTGCGAAGAAATTTCACGATGACTAATAAAAGACAACGGCCCAAAATCACTTCTGAAAAAGTCTGGTTCCATTGACTTGCATTGAAAGTAAAGTAGGTTTTTTCCTTCTCCTGTAAAGTTCCCACTTTGGAGATACGAGGTTTTCTTCAGACTGCTGTGATGCGCTTCTAAAAGTCATGCTTATATGTCTTCCCTGTATACCAATGCACACAAAAGCATGACGAGACTAATACATATTAAAGAGTCAATGAAAATTAGACGTAGAGGAAAGAGGGTGAACATGAATTGAACGTAATCTGTGATTTAATATAAAGTCTTGATGTTTTGGTCACCGTCTTGTTGGGTTCACCGTTTTCAGGTAAATCCCAGTCTTATTACATATTAAAGCTTATTTTTCAGTAACTACACCAACATTAATGCAAACAGCTTGGGCTGCACTCTTAAAATTGACGGCTCTTCAAGGGTTCTTTAGCAACAAAAACGGTTCTGTGAACACTCAACGAACCATTTGTGTGATTTAATTGGGTCTCGGCTTGGTGACGTGGCTCTTCAGATGTGTTGTGTTGTGTGGTGGTTCTAGAAAGGCACCAAAAACGGTCCTTTGTGACAAGCTGGATATTCTAATAAAGCAGAACCCTTTGTGGTGCTATGTAGAACCCTGTGTCAGAAAGCGTCTACAGCACATTCTCAGTCAATCTGAAGAACCATTTCACCATGCAAGTGGTTCTTTGAGTGTTCATAGTTCTATACAGAACCGTTTTCTTTGCCGAAGAACCCTTGAAGACTTAAGCATTTTAAGTGTGTTTCCTTAGGTTAGAGAACTGTGTAATAAAACTTTGCGCTCTGGCCATTTAAGGGGTTAATCTATCGCTGGGCTCTTCGCAGATTCTTTGCAAACTCAATCCTGAGTTTCTCGTCTTGATCTTGTACTTGAACCGACGCTCACGTTTGGAATGAAAGCCTTTCCACTGCATCTACGTTTGTTGGAGTTTTATGCACTCCATCCATCATGAATTCGCACTCCCTCCCTCTCGACAAAGGCCTGATTTACTTCACGATTGGGTTTGTATAGAGTTCTCATCCATTCTATGTGTGGCACACGCATAATTAAGACGAATGAAAAAAGGAGAAGTCATAGTGATGCCAGCCGTGTAATCACAGACAATTTCACGGATTCTGTTCAGAAAACTTGCAGCTCTGTTACTCCACAATGGTAACCCAAGTGCTCTGAATGCACTTCAGGCAGAATCCGGGGTCTTTTGGAAACGGAAATCAAAGTGTACGTCTTTTGAGGTGGATTCTGTATTAAGAAGCGCTGTGCAGAGAAATGAGGAGAAATTCCAAACAAACGCAGACCTCCCTCAGTGAGCTGTGCAAAGAGGAATGGCAGTTTTTGCTGCACTCTGCTGGCTTGTGTGAGTAAAAGGAAAAAAAAGCTTTTGAATGATTTCCACACAGCATCATTAGGAAGCCCGCAGTACTGTAGATCCACGTGTTCCCATCCTGAAGCGAGAGGGAGGGATAAAGTACGGTTCTCTTTGACATATTATGGTTTATTCCTCCCTTGCTGGCACATGAGTCACTGGGAGTTTATTTACAGAGGGCCCACGCTGGGGCCTTGCGGCACACCAAAGCTGATGTTATGTCATGCCTCCTGGAATTGCGCTTAGATCTGAACACCATTAGCTGTATTGCAGCGCTGCTTGGGGCTGATCTAAGAGATGATATTCGGTATAATTAATGCACGCTAGTCATTAAAACGGAAGTGAATTACATCGCTGTGTTTCACTCCTGTGAGAAATGCCCAGACAGGTGAAAGTACAAAGGGAGGCCTTTCAGGGTATGTGCTCTGGATTAAGTTGAATCTTTTTTGGATGAATCTGTAGTCTTGCTTTCTTGGCTCATTCAGCTGTTCCAGATGTTAATTTTGTAGGGGTAGATTTTATTTATTCAGTGCCAGTAAAATATATTTAATAGCAGTGATATGGGAATTCTGGGACAATGCCTAATATTTTTCATGTATTGATCTGCCAATGCTGATGCATAAATATTTAAAACATGTAGAAAGTAGGACTTCATCTACTTTGATTAACATTACAGAGAATATAGCGTATACTTGTGGAGACTTACAAATGTAGTGAATAGACTTACAAATAAGGTGAATAAAATGCAGTTTTTAGCACATTCAAGAAAGTTCTGATCTTCTGTAGTACAGTAAATAAATCATCAGATATTCATTTGAATTACTATGAATATGGATGGTTTTGGTCCTGAAATCTGATTGGCTGAGCTGCTAAGGATAATAGCTGTTGTATGATCTGTGATCAATCAGTCAACCTTTTATTTAATGTCGGGGAGCATTGAGGGTGCCCCTCATTTACAATGTTGCCGAGGTAATACAAAGGAATTAATAAGGGGGCCTTATTAGGGTCCCACAAATAATGAAAGCATTGTGCTTGGTGATGTAAGGCTGGGATGCAGCTGCTCGGCCATGGAAACCCATTCCATGAAGCTCTCTATGTTGTTCTTGAGCTGATCTGAAGGCCACATGAAGTTTGGAGGTCTGTAGTGATTGACTCTGCAGAAAGTCGGTGACCTCTGCGCTCTATGCCCCTCAGCATCCGCTGACCGCTCTGTCATTTTACGTGGCCGTCCACTTCGTGGCTGAGTTGCTGTCGTTCCCAATCGCTTCCATTTTGTTATAATCCCACTGACAGTGGACTGTGGAATATTTAGTAGTGAGGAAATTTCACGACTGGACTTGCTGCACATGTGGTGTCCGATCACGGCACCACGCTGGAATTCACTGAGCTCCTGAGAGCGACCCATTCTTTCACTAATGTCTGTAGAAGCAGTCTGCAGGCCTAGGGGCTCGGCTTTATACACCTGTGGCCATGGAAGTGACTGGACACCTGAACTCAGTGATTTGGATGGGGGAGTGTTAATATAGTGTAATAAAGATTCTGATTTTCCAAATGAATCATAATATCATGACGTTTGATTATGATATTTAAGGTAGCATGAATAAAGCTAATGATGTTTACATGCTGGTACCTTATTCTAAAGGAACATTTTATAAACAATTTAACTGTTTTCTTCTCCGAGCGACTCCAAACGGGGAACCTGACACAATATTGTAAACGTAGAGAGAATCCACTTTTTCTTAGGTTTTAGCTTAAAAATAAACTTTCTAAATAAACAGTTTTCTAATGTTTTGTATTTTATGTTTATTTTTATGTATTTTTAACTGTTAGTTTAAAACAAACTGAAACACACAGCACATGACTTGCTCTGCTGTTAACTGTAAGGTCTTGAGTCGCATGAATAAAGTGCACAAGATAGAAAACAGCTTATAATAAGCTGTTAGGCCATAGGGATGCTGCAAATGTGTGGAATAAGATATTGCCACGGATGAAATCCTCATTATCTCTCTCAGTGAAACTCAAAAAATCAGTATCACAGTGTGACACTTATTCAGACAATGCCTCGCACTAGTGTTTTTAATTTTAATATCACGGTTGATTTTGAGTGCAGAACATTGGCGGCACTGTGAGATCAGTCTTGGCTGAGCAGAGGAACACTTGTAAAAGATGGTGTCTGTGGATCAAGTGCAGTCAAGCCAGGGCGGATGAAAGATTCAGTGTGCTACTCCACTCTCCCCCTCAATCTTGTCTCAACTTGAAAGTGTGAGATCTGCCTTATTTATGATTAAAAAGTGGGCAGGAGCACTGATGCATTTACTGAGATTCCCACCAACAGCAGAAACCGCCAGCAGTTCTATTAATACAGACTTTGGTGAAAAATTGATGGGCTCTGAGACAGAGGTAGAGCCAAGGTCATCCCGGCAGCCAGCGCTCGCAATTTAGTGGCTTGGTTCCATTAGAGAGAGAGAAAGATCCTTTATGTTTTTCCAAACCTTGATCTTTAGGTGTGTGAGAGCACAGACTCGACAGTTTTGAATGCGTGGAACATTCCTTATCCATTATTACACAACAGCTAGTTCTGGCCACGCAAGCTGATTGGCTGAGAAACATTCTGACCGTGCTGTTATTTAGGGCTGAAAGATCATTTTTATTGAAATCGCAGTCTAAGGGAGGTGCAATTTTCAATTCACAATAGCTGCAGATTCTTAAAAAAATTATAGCATCTGTCATCAAAAACGAGGGAAAATGTAACGGAATAACGAATTTGAGAACTGTCCTCATAAGGTAGACCAATCAGAGAGAACCAAACCTTCATGTGTTGTGACATCGCAAGCACAACTTACTGGCAGTCTGGCACACTACACAATCATCCAGCCCTACTGTTATTTCACCATAAAATCACGTTTTTTTTTTTTTTTTTCTTCACAAGCACCGAGACGCCGTTGCTAAGCAACGACTCTGGCAGCTGTAGGAGACGCTCAGGCCATTTGAACGTTTTTACTTCTCACTTTGCCACAAACAGAAAACGGACGCTGTTAAGACCACATCTGACCGACAGCCGATTTGGTCCGACTCTGAAGACGAGACGACACTAAATTCCCAAACTGTCGTCTCCACTGAGCAGCTTTTCAGTCGGCAGCTGTGACAGAAGAACAGCTGAACAACCTGGAATCAGCCAGAAATGAACCCAACACCATTCGCCAAACTAAACGGGCTGTAAGAAGCTTCACAGACCGGCTGGAACAAAACAACATTAATACTGATCTGGAGAAACTGACCAAACTGAGCTGAACCTGATATTGGCTCAGTTTTACGGCTCTCAGTCTGATTTGGTCCGACTCTGAAGATCAGACACGTCTGGCGAATGGTGTTGGGTTCATTTCTGGCTGATTCCAGGTTGTTCAGCTATTCTTCTGTCACAGCTGCCGACTGAAAAGCTGCTCAGTGGTGACGACAGTTTGGGAATTTAGTGTAAGGAGCTGGAGAACGAACTGCCGGCTGAGCAGCGAGTGGGCGGAGCTCGTTACTCTGACGTAGCAACGAGCTGCTCGTTAAGGAGCTATAATTAGGAGGAAGGAGCTGAACATTAAAACATATTAAACGCCGCGTTCACGGCCAGTTTATTCATTTCTTACTGTATTTATTTAACTGCTGTATTAAAGCAGTAGAGCACTCCAGGAGCGAGTTATCAATAACGTGATGTTATTTCACAATGGCGCACTCCCTCTCGGGTTCTACTGCTCAAACAAAGCAGATGTTGAAGCTGCTGTGTTCTGTAGTAAAGGCTGTTTGTATGGGAATGCTGGATGTAAACTTGTTTTACTGAGGAATGCTATGTGGGCATATATATTCAGCTCAGATAGTAAGGTGCTAGCCATCAGTCCACAACATTAGTAGGGAAGATGGGATGGGAAGATGTGGTATGTCAGGTCTGATGAGCTTTGAGTCATAGCTATAGGCCTTAATGTACACATCTCCTACTTAAGAGTTACACAGAGAAAAGAAGTAGACGTTTCAAGGGCCATTTGCACGTAGACACCCTGACAGTAACGAGGAGATGTATGGACACATTCTACATCCTACTTACCATTTATGGTGCAGGTGATGCAGAGGTTGCCTTCATATCAAGTGTATCCTTTGCTTTATGGTATCATATCCACAGCAATCCTGACTACGATCAGGTGGTTCGGTCTAGCCTTAGATTGTAATACTGGTATTGTTTCAGTTGTAGTTTAAGATGTTCTTCTTATACATTTTTCTCGTTTTTTGTGTTATATATTTATTTATTTATTTATTTATTTATTTATTTATTTATTTATTTAAATACTGCAAGGGGGCTACGCACCAAGATTTTCATCCACTTTGCACCTGTGTAAATGTGACCAACGTGGTTTGATTTGACCTCAAATTTGGTTTCCATCAAATGACCCCATTTGAAGATGTCCATGCGCTGGTTTATTTAAATCTGTAAAGTGTTACTGTTGTGTAAGCAAAGTAGATCATGCGTATTGCGGAGGTTCTGATGTTTGAGGTAAAAAGAGGGCTAACAAATTATGCAGAGAAACAGATGGACTACTAATCTGTGATTACCTGTATTGAAATGGCAGGTTTTTTTGTGATGTTAATTCCTGAAATCAAGGTAAATCATGTTGGACGTTTCACACTCAACTGATGTGCAAAAATAAGTGGTTAACACAGGCCGTCAATGAAGGCAGTTCTCATTAACCCCTAAGGAAAAATCTGCTGTTGCTAATGTTATGATTGTGTTCTTCTGGGATAGTTCTGGTCCATGAGAAGCTGCCACAGAGAGAATACTGCTGTTAAAGGGCTCAGATTGGGAGAAGGGGTATAAAAGAATATAAGAACCAATGCATATGCCTTACAGCAGGGGTTCTCAACCTTTCCCACCCCAAGGCCCACCTGTTTATAACTGTAAACCATAGCGGCCCAAAGAACAATGAAAATCAGCTTTTTTTTAAAAAATGTTACTGTTTGGTCTGCAGAGTCTCTAGTTTTTTAAGGTTTTAGTGCCTCCTTTGAAATAAACCCATAGCACTCAGTGGGCTTTTGGATTAGCATCGCCACAGTCAACAATAAAGATAAATCTAACTTGATATCGTAGTTTTATCGGTTTGAGTTTAACTACTCCGGTCGCTGATGCTCGGCCAAAAATCTACTTATAATCAAAAATTATTTTCAGGGTCGTCTGTCGTTTTTATCAGCTGCAGGAATGATAAGTGCAGTGAGAGTCTGTAGAGAGTCAGTGGTTAAAATGGGCTTATTATGCTTAAGTACTAGAACACGAGAGGGACGGTGTTATGTTCTATTGCTTTAATACAGCAGTTAAATAAATACAGTAAGAAATGAATAAACTGGCCGTGAATGCGGCGTTTAATATGTTTTAATGTTCAGCTCCTTCCTCCTAATTATAGCTCCTTAACGAGCAGCTCGTTGCTACGTCAGAGTAACGAGCTCCGCCCACTCGCTGCTCAGCCGGCAGTTCGTTCTCCAGCTCCTTACACTAAATTCCCAAACTGTCGTCACCACTGAGCAGCTTTTCAGTCTGCAGCTGTGACTGAAGAACAGCTGAACAACCTGGAATCAGCCAGAAATGAACCCAACACCATTCGCCAGACGTGTCTGATCTTCAGAGTCGGACCGAATCAGACTGAGCCGTAAAACTGACCCAATATCAGGTTCAGCTCAGTTTGGTCAGTTTGTCCAGATCGGTATTAATGTTGTTTTGTTCCAGCCGGTCTGTAAAGCTTCTTACAGCCCGTTTAGTTTGGCGAATGGTGTTGGGTTCATTTCCGGCTGATTCCAGGTTGTTCAGCTGTTCTTCTGTCACAGCTGCCGACTGAAAAGCTGCTCAGTGGCGACGACAGTTTGGGAATTTAGTGTCGTCTCATCTTGAGTCGGACCGAATCGTCTCAGATGATGTTTAATTAGCCTGTGACTGCGATGTTTTTATTTACACCTCTCTTCCGGCTCACTGTGAACTACTTGAGTACAGGCCCGTGGACCACTAGAGGGTGCTTCATGGCCTACTGGTGGTCCGCAGCCCACAGGTTTGAAATCCCTGCCTTATAGCACTGTAAAGACACAGAGAAATGTGGCACCGCAGTGTTGGCGATATGGAAAATTAGCAGATGTTGATAACAGGAAGCAGAAGACAACTTATCAGGGAGGCTGCCAAGATGCCTACAGCAACATAAAAAGCTGGAGGAATATCTGGAAGGTATTCACCGTTCCTTGCCTGTGACATCAACCCCCCATGCTGTGCCTATGTCTGAGCTATGGGGAAGTCATTTTTCCAAAAAAAAGTAAGTCCATCTAAAGAACACCTGGGGCGGTGGGAGCATCATGTTTTCCGGCTGCTTCTCTTCATTTGGGAGAGGGAGTCTATTCAAGATTGATGGAATTAGTGTTAACTTCAAATACCAAAATGTTCTGGCACAAAACCTGCAGGCATTGTGTGGAAAGCTGATGAGAGAAATTTCTGTTTCCAGCATCCCAGTGATCCAATCCACATCCAAGTCAACCAGCGAATGGTTTTAAAAGGAAGGTCAGTGTCTTAGAATGGCCCAGTCAGAGACCAGGGCCCAGATACACAAACCTCAGAGCAGGGGTGCCTGTCTAGCATCAGATTCCTATGACTTTACTGACCAGAACTGATCAGGAATGCAAATTCAGACCTCAGTTTAATAGAAAGCATAAGAAATTATCAAACTGGACTGTGCATCGGAGATCACCTGGCAGTTTGAAGGAGCTTGACATCCTGTGCGTCTGATGCTGTTGGTTCTTATGCTTTGATCAGGTGCCCACTGCTTACCAGCCGTTTTGACCATCATGGAGTTTCACTGACCCTCCTGCTGCTGCTGCATAAACTCAGACTATCTAATTAACCATCGCTTCCCCTGTGTAAGTCTGGATCTGAAACGTTGCGTATTTTGATGCAAAAACGAAAAAAAAGTTGCATGTTGTTGCACCCCTGTTGGGAGCGGTGACTAAAAATACATCAGCATCTACGTCCATGAGAAATACATCAGTAAATAGAGCTGAAAATTGTGGTTGAAAGCACATTTAGTGACTGATGCTTATGTGTGAATATGATCTGAAAGGGGAAAACAGAAGAGCAGCTGTTGCTCGGATGATTGAGGATGTCTATACAGGATGTGATCAGACTGTGTGCATCTACAACCACATAGAGAAGGATATTAGAGTAGACATGATCTCCAGATCTCCACACTGTTGAACACCTGTGGGAGATTTCAAAGAAACATGTTAGACTGCCATCTCCACCAGCATCATCATCAAACACCAATTGAGGGAATATCTTGTGAAAGAATGGCGTTCCATCCATTCAGCACAGTTCCAGACTTGAAGAATCGATGGCAGGGTGCACTGAAGCTCTTCGGGTAGCCCACAGTTAAAGTTCTTTGATCACCCATCTGTATGTATCTATATCACCGCTGTCGGAACGCTGCCTCTCCAATACAAACTTTGCAGGAGAAGGAAACGGTCTCTCTGAACATTAAATGCCGGTCCGTTTATGTTGGTTTGCCAAGAAATGGTGTAAATGGCAGCTGGCATAATGCCACGCCTCGTAAAGATGAGCTAAAAGTGAACTAAAAGTGAGACAAATCCAACCTTTAATTAAAGTAAATTAATTCTGAGAAACCCTGTGATGGGCTAGCGATCTGCCTTCCGCCCAATGACCCCTGGGATAGTTTTTGCCAACCCCCACAACCCAGAAGGATAAGGGGATTAGTAAATATGCGTGTGTGCGTGTATAATTATTTGCATGTATAAATAATTATTAGGAACAAAACCACACCTCCCTCAAGATCAATAAATTCATCCATAACGGGAACGTTTTTTGCAGTCCAGTTTACCCAAGTCCATTGATATTCCTAACGGTGAAGACCACAAATGTAAAATAAAACAACTAAAATCGGCTCCGGTACAGCCGATGGTTGATATCGCACATGGTGATCTTAGCTGCTCGGCCATGGAAACCCATTCCCTGAAGCTCTTGATGCCTAGTTGTTGTGCTGATGTGGCTTCCAGAGGCATTTTGGAACTTTGGTCAGTGATGCAGCAGAGGATAGGAGGTTTTTGAGCACTAATCAGTTCAGTTCTTGGCTGCTCCACTCTGAGCTTGCGTGGTGTCTTGCTCTGTGGTTGACCTCTTGCTCTTAGACCCTTCCTTTTTACAGTAACAGCACTTACATTTGACCAGGGCAAATTTAGCAGGACAGAAAAGGTGACATGCTGTGACCATGTTCAAGCTCTTCAGTGTGGCCCGTCCTGCTGCCTGTTTATCTGTGGAGATTGCATGGCTATTTGTTTAAAGAATACACCTGTTAGTAATGGGTGTGGCTGAACCACCTGCATTGCATAATTAGGAGGGATGTTTGCGGAACTTTAGCCCACTTCATTAAGTACACCTGCCTTATATCCACACTCTTTGTAGATAGGATGGGACCGTTTCAGCTCACTCTCACTTTTCATAAAGCCTCAGTCAGAGACCGCCTCAGTCAGAGACCGCCTCAGTCAGAGGCCGCCTCTACCACTGCAGTTTCTAAAGCTTTACCATCCAGACTTCAGAGATCCTCTCAGCTTTTATTTGGTATTAAATTGTAAATGCTGTCTGACCAGAGGAGGACGGGTCTCCCCTTGCGAGTCTTGGTTCCTTCCAGGGTTTCTTCCTCCAGTCTGAGGGAGTTTTTTCCTTGCCGCCATTGCCTCTGGCTCGCTCACTGGGGGATACATGTTGTAACTGTATGTTTTCAAACTTGACAACATTGTTGAAGCCCTATACAAATAAACCTGAATTGAATTGAATTGAATTGAATTGAATTTAATTGCCGTGACCAGTGACAATGACGTGGTAGTGGTAAGATTTTGTATGTTGCACTCACTGTTTAGTTTATTAGGAACACCTGTAAACCTAGTATTCATGCAGTTATCTGTCCAGCCAATCATGTAGTAGCGGTACAGTGCATAAATCATGCGGATATGATCCAGCAGCTTCAGATATAAACAATCATTATGGGGGAAAAGTATGGTCTCAGTGATTTTGGCATTGGTATCGCTTCAGCTCGCCACAGAAAGGCGTGTCACTTTATCTTTGTCATAGTTGCCAAGTTTTAAATTCGAGGATGCGTCCAGATTACATAATGGATGTAAATGTTTCTTGGAAAAACTCCTTTACAGATGTCGGAGATCAATAACGTCAGCTAATATCTACAAAGTGATCTGCTCTCCACCGAGCACTCGCTTTCTCAGTCGATGAACACAGTAGGAAATGAAAACTGTTCCTCTGAAAGCGGCTGTAGCAGCGCCTTTAAAGCACGATCTACATTCAGTGTAACGTTAGTCAGCAGCTGTGAAATGCAGACGTAAAGTTTTTTTTACTCCGTATGAGAGTTTATTTATTAATTGCACAAACCCATTTTCCTCTGCTGATCGTCAGCACCACTGAAACGGAGATAAGGCTGTTCTTGCTTCCGGCTTGAATACTTGATTGAACTGTACACACTCAACTCGGCATTGTTGCTGTTGTAGTTTTAGTGGAGGCAGTGATGCCCTGAAACGACTACTTCATGCAGAAAAAATGCAGACATGTGAGAGGCCCACTGTTGGTGCTACATGGGCTGGTTTGAGTATTTCTGTAACTGCTGATCTCCTGGGATTTTCATGCACATCGGCCTCTACAGTTTACTAAGAATGGTGCAGTAAATAAAAACATCCAGTGAGCAGCAGTTCTGCAGAGAGAAATGTAACCTTTTCAACGAGGGAGGTCAACAGAGAATGGCCAGACTAGTTTGAGCTGACAAAGGCTGCAGTAAGTCAGATACTATCTACAGATTACTGTCACAAAGCAGAATTCATCTCAAACTGGTTTCATGAACATGATGGTGAATTCAGTGTTCTTTACTGGCCTTGCCCGCCACTGTGTGTGTGTGTGTGTGTGTGTGTGTGTGTGTGTGTGTGTGTGTGTGTGTGTGTGTACACTCACCGGCCACTTTATTAGGTGCTAGTAAAAGGTTGGACCCCCTTTTGCCTTCAGAACTGCTTTAATTCTTCGTGGCAGACTTTCAACAAGGTGTTGGAAACGTTCCTCAGAGATTCTGGTTGGTTATTTGAGTTCCTGCTGTCTTTCTATCATCTGGAACCAGTCTGCCCGTTCTCCTCTGACCTCTCACATCAACAAGGCATTTTCGTCCACACAACTGACCGCTCACTGGATATTTCCTCTTTTTCGGACCGTTCTCTGTGAACCCTAGAGATGGTTGTGTGTGAAAATCCCAGCAGATCAGCAGTTTCTGAAATACTCAGACCAGCCCGTCTGGCACCAACAACCACGCCACGTTCAAAGCCCCTTAAATCCCCTTTCTTCCCCGTTCTGATGCTCGGTCTGCACTTCAGCAGGTTGTCTTGACCACCTCTACAGGCCTGAATGCAGTGAGCTGCAGCCATGTGATTGGCTGATTAATTTAAGTGATACATTTTTAATTCCACCTCCTCATTTAACCCGTCCGTGAAGTGAAACACCACATACACACTAGTGATTACACACACCTCCAGCCCACAACTGCCCCCTTAATTAGCTGTTTGTGTTAACAAGCAATTGAACCTAGGTGTACCTAATAAAGTGGCCGGTGAGTGTACATACATACTCATGTGCCAAAAAAAATAAATAAATAAAATAGTTGCACCTAGAAGAAAGTGTTATTCGGAAAGAAGATAAAGGTTTCCAGGAACGATAAATGATTAAAAATGTAGACTACTAAGGGCAATAAATATTTATTTATTTATTTATTTATTTATAATTATTATGTTTTAATTTTTTTTTTTTTTTCTTCATTTGAACTGCACATACAGAAGTATTGTCTCCAAGTATGGCGTCTTATGGCTAACGCAACCAGACGTTTTGGCATGGAGTTGTAGAGGTTCCTAATAATGTCCTACAGTAATCCATCTCATGCAACTTGATTATTCTCAAACAGTTCTTAGTGTTGATGGTGCATCTAATCACATCCCACACATCCCACACGGTCAGGGGTAGATCTGGCAATGTGGCTGGCCATGTCAGAGTATCTGTGTTTTCAAGGCAAGCTCTTGAGACACCAGCAGTAAGTGGATGAGCGCTGTCCTGTTGGAATAGCGCACTGGAGTGGGCGTCCAGACAAGGTAGGGCCAGTGGTTGCAGGACCTCATTAACGAAATGTTGGGCTGTCAAAGTGCCTGTAATGAAGACCAAAGGTGATCTAGCATTGTATGAGATTTGCACCCCATGCCTTGACATCAGGCCTTCTGGACGTGTGACGCATGACAACAGATTGTTCATCTTGACGCTGTCCACAGTGCCTCCACTCACAGATTCGTTGGTCGTGTCCACCAAAACAAAAGCGGGACTCGTCACTGAAGATGACCTGCTGCCGTTCTGAGTCAGTTCATGACCGTCTGTCTTGGGCAGCGTTGACGTGGTGTTGAGGGGAGTTATTGTAATGGTTCTCCCTCTCTGTGGTTCGTGTGTGTGTGTGTGTGTGTATGTGTGTGTGTGTGTGTGTGTGTGTGTGTGCTCCCCAAATCAGTCTCAGCAGTCTGTAATCAGGGGTGGATTGTGATTTATAGTGGCAGCTCTGCCTACAACCGCTATGCTGATCGGCTTTGAATAGGACTGTGCTTTAGTGCTTGTTTTACGTTAAGCTGAAGGAGAACATTTGATGTTAAATAACCATGATGAGTGTAAATTAGTCCAAGACTGGGCTATGTTTAATTTTATATCATCTTATAAAAACGTGGAATCTTACAAAGTGAATACTTGAATGCATCAATTTATTAGTTTTAGATATGAGCTTGGGATTATACTGCAGTGCTGTAAGAGCTTGCCTGTATTTTTTGTTTTATCATGCTATGAAAGTATTTCAAAGTCTCCTACTTAAGCTTCTGCTCCTTGTGCTTCAGGGCTGTTTTGGAACAAAGGTTACTAGGAACCTTGATGTCTTTCCCACAAGTGGTCTCTGTAAACTTTCTGTTGACTATTCTTTTCTTTGGAATGAAAAGGTAAGACTTGGCAAGCTGCTTACTTCTGTTTTGCTCCTTATGTATACTCACCTGATCCAATATTATAGCAGCCAAGTCAGAAAAACATTTATAGTGGGTGTTTCTGACGGGGTTTCCAAAATACCCTGATTGTACTATGAAGGGTAGTTACAGGTATGCATCTGCACCTGGATACGCCAATCAGGCATAACATCATGACCACCTCCTTCTTTCTACACTCATCTTATCAGCTCCACTTACTGTATAGCTGCACTTTGTAGTTCTTCTTATGTATTCTTCTTGCAGTCCATCTGTAAACATTGATGTAGTGAAAGGTATGTTGGTGTGTGTTGCGCTGGTCATCCTCTAGTCCCTCATCAGTGGTCACAGGACGCTGCCCACAGGACGCTGCTGGCTGGATATTTTTGGTTGGTGGACTATTCTCAGTCCAGCAGTGACACTGAGGTGTTTAAAATCTCCAGCAGCACTGCTGTGTCTGATCCACTCAGACCAGCACAAGCTGAGAATGATCCACGACCCAAACAGTACCTGCTCTGTGAGGGTCCATGGGGGTCCTGACCACTGAAGAACAGGGTAACAGAGTATCAGAGAAACAGATGGACTACAGTCTGTAACTGTAGAACTACAGAGAGCAGCTATACGGTCAGTGGAGCTGATAAGATGGACAATGAGTGTAGAAACAAGGAGGTGGTCATGATGCTACGCCTGATCGATGTATTTGCACCTGCATGTCACTTTTCGTTTCGGGGTTTTCATTTTAAAGGACGTGATTGCAATTTGGTTGCGATGTTACCCGTTTAATAATATTATTTATTGAGAATTGTTATTCCCCTTGTTTCCTCCAGATCACCCAGCACAAAACTGGTGGTAATATTGGAAAAACATTTTGTCTCCCAGCAAACTGCCCTCTTCTTGTTTCTCTCACGAGTTTCTAGACAAATGGTCCAGCGCTTTTCCAGATGAGAAATATCTAAGAGAAAAACTTTCCTCAGTATGGATGTGTTTGTTCTTACTAACCCTTTGCGTGTTGTCTTTTGATTTTAGGCCAAGGAGGTTGGAGATTGGACAAAGGCGGCTTTCTGTTTACATTGAATGTGAGCTTTCACTGACCTATGGCAGTTAAAATGGGGTTTCCATGGAAACTGCTGGTACTGCAGTCCTTTATGGGGTGCCTTGCAGGTAAGCACCTTAACCTCATCTGTAAGCATTCCAGTGCACTCTTTGGGAAATATTCATTATTGTCTTTGACTTATTAAGGGCACATTCCATTCATGAAAATGACTCTCCACCTGGCACTAATCTTAAAGAAAGACGCTTTTTATTGCGTTTGTTGGCTTTTTTGTTGGGCCAGTTCTCTGACCTCCAGCCCACGACTATTTTCCATTGTCAAGGCACTGCAAGTTCATGTTTTACAGCAGAAACAGTCAAACGTAGTGCTGCTCTGTGCCCCAGATCCATTCAGCGAATCGGCGCACAGTGATGAGCTGTGTGTCAGATGAGCTGTCGTCTCTGACTTTACATCTACAAGGTGGACCGACGAGGTAGGAGAGTGGACAGTGAGTGGACACCAGCAGCACTGCTGGGTCTGATCCACCACCCACCACCCAAATAATACCTGCTCGTTTGTTGGCTTTTTAATACAGTGCAGACATACTGGACTGCACAAATTCCCTCAATGAGCTGCTTCACGGTGAACTGTTGGGCTGGTTGTGCTGCACACTTAATATGAATTTGGACACACACCGTTTGGTCAACATTTTGTGTGTGAGCTGATTTTAGTTTTTGCTGGTTAATTTGCTGGAGGTCAGGGAACCAGCCCTGTGACCGTAAGGTCGCCGGTTCGACCCCCAGAGCCGACGGTCCATGACTGAGGTGTCCTTGAGCAAGACGCCTAACCCCCAACTGCTCCCCAGGCGCTGCGGATTGGGCTGCCCACTGCCCCCTAGTGTGTATGTGGTGTTTCACTTCACGGATGGGTTAAATGCGGAGGTGAAATTTCCCCGTTGTGGGACTAATGAGCATCACTTAAACTTAAAAAGGAATTTAAAAAGTGGTTTTACGAATGCATCTAATTAATTTCCTTCAGCGGGCCAGATGGTAGTAGAAAAACCTCTCTGTTAGTCTCTTGTGATTTAAAGTGGTTAGATTTTCCTTTTGCATGGCGTGTGAAATGTCTTTGATTAAGGAAAAAGAGACAAAATCCAGATCTAAAGTGATCTCCTGTTGATAAGTATATAAAAATAATTCCGAGTTTCTTATATTACAGTTAGAGTTTGGAGGTGTGCCGGCATAAATGTGAATACCAGCATGTAAGGACAAAAATATAACATTACAATATTTGCTCACTATGTGCTCTTGCAAACCTCATAACAAGACCTTAATGCATGCAAAAAATACAAAAAAACGTAAGAAGGAACAAAAAGGATTAAGGAAATAAGATAACGGCATAATGGGCTGATTACCAATCAACCACTTGTTGCTCTGAGGTTGTTGTGCACTGCATGTGGTGGTTGATTTAGTGGTACAAGCTCTGTTATTCTAAATCTGTCTTCACGCCACATGCTAGACGCCCATCTGTATATTTTGAGGTACTGATAATGGATATTTGGGGTCAGTGTTCATTTGCCAGAAAACCTTATAGTGTGGAATGTATAGGAATGCAATTCCTACATGAAACATACATTAACAAAGCAATGTTTAATGACATACTAACACTTGCATTTGACTGAAATAAAGTGCATGGAGCTTCCAGTTCCTGCAGAGCCAGATTTCTGCATTGTTTGGTGATTTCCTTGAATCCACACTTGAACCTGCTTGGCTCCTGGTTACCAGACATGGCATTAACATTTAGAAATGGTGATGAGAGAGGAATCTGGTCAGGATACAGGAAACTTTTAAAAGGAAACTTTGGATAAAAAAAATAATAACTTGTAAACAGATTTGAAAAATATGTAATTATGAATTTAATAACGTTTATAAGACATAAAAAAATACAATTAAATAATAATGAAGTGTCCAACACCACCTGTAGAATTTTCAAGGGTCATTATCATGCAAAACTTAATTTTCCACACTTTTTTTTTTTTTTTTTTTTTTTTTGTACTAAGAGTTTGGTGATGTATGCAAATGAAGTTCATTTGCCAAAAACAATAAATGACTCACATGTTGAGAGTTATTCTTCACACACAGCACGTTTTGAACCCTAAATACGTTTGTGACACTTTTTAATCCCAAAAACAGGGAAATTTCCTTCTGTCAAGTGAAACACCACATACACACCAGTGAACACACACACTAGGGGGCAGTGAGCACACTTGCCCGGAGCGGTGGGCAGCCCTATCCACAGCGCCCGGGGAGCAGTTGGGGGTTAGGTGTCTTGCTCAAGGACACCTCAGTCACAGACTGTCGGCTCTGGGGATCGAACCGGCGACCTTCCGGTCACAGCCAGTTCTCTGACCTCCAGCCCACGACTATTTTCCATTGTCAAGGCATTGCAAGTTCATGTTTTACAGCAGAAACAGTCAAACGTAGTGCTGCACACAGTGTTTGGGTTGGGTGACGCAACACTGCCACAAACTGTTGGGCAGAGTCTCAAGTGGCTCTTTTGTCCCTACAAAATACACTAGACTTTGACTTTGACTGTCATTCAAATTTACACTGTACATTGTGCATTAGAATGAATTTGCGTTGCATTGGCTCAGAGTAGATCAGGGAGAAAAGATTTTTTTTTAAAAGTAATACGGTGTAGTGCACAGTGTAGTGTTTATGTATATCAACAGATAAATATATTTTAAATATGTATACATACACAGAGAGTGTATTGCACTGGAGCTCCCATGTATGGACTAGACTAGTAGGTCTTAAAACAATAATTACTGCGATCTTCACAGTGCACAGCCTGTCTAACAAAGAACCACATCATGTGTGCACAAATCCATACTGAATATAAAGTGCAATATTTAGGTCAAAGCCAAAATGTTATAACACGCAGAGTGCACTATACAGGGAGCAGTGAGCCATTTGATAATCAGCCTTAGAATTGGCTGAGGTGTGATATTATTATACATGTTTAATACTGGACATTAGTGGGCTGTTTCTGTTGAAGTCTTCAGCTCTTTACCTGCTCGTTTTATGGTAAAGAATGTTAAATATTGCAGAATGTTGTATCCATTACGTGGCTTCTTAGCTCCGTTTTACCCTGTTCTTCAGTGGTCAGGACCCCCTTGGACCCTCACTGAGCGGACTATTTGGGTGGTGGGTCATTCTCAGCACTGCAGTAACACTGATGTGTGGTGGTGGTGGTGGTGTGGTAGTGTGTGTTGCGCTGGTCTGAGTGGATCAGACAGAGCAGTGCTGCTGGAGGTTTTAAACACCTCAGTGTTGCTGCTGGACTGAGAATAGTCCACCAACCAAAAATCACCAATGAATGACTAGAGGATGACCAACACAAACTGTGCAGCAGCAGATGAGCTGTCGTCTCTGACTTTACATCTACAAGGTGGACCGACAAGGTAGGGGTGTCTAATAGAGTGGACAGTGAGTGGACACAGTGTTTAAAAACTCCAGCAGCACTGCTGTGTCTGATCCACTCAGACCAGCACAACACACACTAACACACCTCCACCACCACGTCAGTGTTACTGCAGTGCTGAGAATGACCCACCACCCAAATAGCACCTGCTCTGTGAGGGTCCATGGGGGTCCTGACCACTGAAGAACAGGGTAACAGAAACGTTATTTTCTAAAGATTTATGCAAAAGGTTGTGATGTACATTCATATCGCCCACCTCTTAAAACAATGAGCAGCCCTCTTACTTTTACAGGTGAAGAAGCGCTCTGCTTAGAACTCAAACGATGGATCTCTTACCTGGTTCTCTGTAATGCATGTGGTGTGTTTTGGAGTCAGCCGAGTGCGGATCAGTATGGATACAGCGTACTGTCACGCTTGGCCTCTTTGCAGACCCTAAACTCCCATGGAGAGTTCATCTGCAGTGATGCAGCCTTCCCAAGAGCAGAACCAGGCTGTGCACAGACAGGCCTGCTGATTAAGGTCCAGCAAGCACAAAAGAGAGTGGACGTGACTGGAAAGGGCAGGCCATCTGAGGCGCAGGAGCTTGATAAGCAAAGGTGACCTCTAGATGAGAAATATGATCCTTGAGTGACCGTAAGATTCTTTCCTCACTGCTCTTCATTTTTGACCTAATACCCAACATTTGTGCTGAAGACAATAAAAACACGCTCCCGTGTGCACACTTATTTTTTCATTTTCACTTCGTTTTAGAAAAGTTTATATTGGGTTGAAGAGAGTAGACCTTTCACAGTTACTCTCCTGGCTGAGTGCAGTTATTTGAGCTGATTGCATTTTTCACAGTTGTCAGCTTTTGTAATTGTGAAAAGCAGAATATGAAATTGATGCATTTTTGTCTATTAGCTAAAGAAAAATTTATGTTAAAGCACAAAACATGTATTGTGGTACATAATCAGTGCTGTATCACTTGAATATACATATACATGAATGAGTAGTTTGTTTATTTGAGTTGTGTCTGTGGTCAGTTCAGGGCTACTGAGTTGACCACTAAGAAGCAAGATGGCTAATGAGTAGTGACTTTGGGCTTATGCTTTTGTTCCATATAATGAGTGGCAGTTATTTTTATTGCAGTTAATTTTCAGCTAAAATTTCATGATAATTTCAGTCCTGTGTGTGTGTGTGTGTGTGTGTTGGAAGAAAACCTTGTATCTCCAATTTTGTCGTTTTTCGGTTTTTGACATAATAATGTACCTGCAGTTTACATTGTGTGTGAATTTCATGCTCAATGCGCCAAAAGAAATGGCCCATAATTACTTGGAAATAAGCCTGGTTCTGGTTCTGTTGACTTGCATTAAAAGCAAAATATGTGTTTTTCCTTGTGGTGTTAAGTTACCATTTTGGAGATACAAGGTTTTGGTCTGAACAGCCACTAATAAATAAATAAATAAGTGTAAAATGATAATATTATATTAAAAAATGCAACGCGGAGCGAGGAGGCGGACGCACACACAGAGATAAGCGACTTTTATTGTGGGCAAGTCCAGGGTCGTAGTCCAAACAGTCCAGGGTCATTGAGCCTGAGATTGATCGGGGGTAGACATGACAAACAAACAATAAACAATATCCCCAACAACATACAGCAAAGACCAGCAAAGACCAGCAAAGACCAGCAAAGACCAGCAAAGACCAGCAAAGACCAGCAAAGACCAGCGGCAAACACAGGGCTTAAGTACAACAGGGACGATGAGGGATGGGTGGAAACAATCAGGGGCGGAGTCACGAAACAAGGGGCCGGACTAGACGGAAGAACAAAAAGCATGTGTATTAGACCAAAACACAACACGAACACATGGACAGGACTGGGAGGGGCCAACCGTGATCATATATGTGTATAATATACAATATGATATATGCAAAAATGAACCATTTTCAGACCTGTCCTTGGTGCTGCCCAGTATTATTTATGGATATCTTGACACCTGGTTTGGCCAATCCATACTTCCATACATCCATTATCTAAGCCGCTTCTCCGTCAGGGTCGCGGGGGGATGCTGGAGCCTATCCCAGCAGTCTTCGGGCGGAAGGCAGGATACACCCTGGACAGGTCGCCAGTCCATCGCAGGGCCCAATCCATACTTCATTCTGTCAAATCAACTGTGCTGGTGATGGAATTTAACAAATCTGTGTGATGCCTGGAGGTCTCCAGGAGGACGCCTGGAACCAAATCCTGTTCTTCAGACTAGCTCACAAGACATCAGCTACTTTTTCAAAATAAGAAATCCTTGTTGCTTTTCATTGTGTTTATGTTCATTTGCGTCTATTCTAATTATACAGTGAGTCCAAGAAGTATTTGATCCCTTGCTGATTTTCTTCGTTGGCCCACTAATAAAGACATGATCATTCTATACTTTTAATGGTAGATGTATTCTTACATGGAGAGACAGAATATTAAAAAGAAAATCCAGAAAATAAATCTAAGGAATATATATTAATTGATTTGTATTTCATGGAGTGAAATAAGTATTTGATCCCTTAGTATTCATTAGCAGTTCTGGCTTTTACAGACCAGTTAGACACTCCCAATCAACTTGTTACCTGACCTGAAGCCACCTGTTCTCACTAATCACTTGTGTGAAAAACACCTGTCCACAGAATCAGACAGATCACACAGATTTCAAGTCTCCAACATGGGTAAAACCAAAGAGCTGTCACAGGACCTCAGAGTCAGAATTGTTGACCTTCACAAAGCTGGAATGGGCTACAAAAAGATTAGTAAGGTGTTGGATGTGAAAGTAACAACTATTGGTGCAATTATCAGAAAGTTTAAAGAGTATAACATGACAATCAACAGACCTCGGCTCGGTGCTCCAAAGAAGATTTCGCCTCGTGGGGTGGCAATGATGCTGAGAACGGTCAGAAATCGTCCTGCAACCACTCGGCAGGAGTTAGCAAATGACCTGAAGGCAGCTGGGACCACAGTTTGCAAGGAAACAATTGGCAACACTTTGCGCAACAATGGATTCACATCCTGCAGTGCCCGAAAGGTACCCCTGCTGAAGGGAGCACATGTGGAGGCGCGCCTCAAGTATGCCAATGATCATTTGAAAGATGAACCAAGTTATTGGGAGAAGGTTTTGTGGTCAGACGAGACCAAAATTGAACTTTTTGGCCTCAACTCCACCCGCCATGTGTGGAGGAAGAAAAATGCTGCCTATGACCCCAAGAACACTGTGCCCACCGTCAAGCATGGAGGTGGAAGCATAATGTTTTGGGGGTGTTTCTCTGCCAAGGGTACAGGGCTACTTCACCGCATCACTGGGAAGATGGATGGAGCCATGTACCGCACAATCCTGAGGGACAACCTCCTCCCCTCTGCCAGGGATCTGAAAATGGGCCGTGGTTGGGTCTTCCAACATGATAACGACCCTAAACATACAGCAAAGGCAACAAAGGATTGGCTCAAGAAAAATCACATTAAGGTCATGGAGTGGCCCAGCCAGTCGCCAGACCTCAATCCGATCGAAAATCTATGGAGGGAGCTGAAGGTCAGAGTTGCCAAGCGACAGCCCACCAACCTTCGTGATTTAGAGAGGATCTGCAAAGAAGAGTGGGCCAAAATTCCCCCTGGTGTGTGTGCTAAACTTGTGGTTAACTACAACAAACGTCTCACCGCTGTGCTTGCAAACAAAGGCTTTGCCACTAAGTATTGAGTGTGTTTGGCAAGAGGGATCAAATACTTATTTTCCTCATTGAAATACAAATTAATTAAAATATATTCTTTAAAATTATATTCTGGATTTTTGTCTTGATATTCTGTCTCTCCATGTTAGAATATATCTACCATTAAAAGTGCAGAAGGATAGTGTCTTTATTAGTGGGCAAACAAAGAAAATCAGCAAGGGATCAAATACTTCTTGGACTCACTGTATATTCTGGCCAGCACTTGTATGAAATATTTTTAGGGATATGCTGATCATTGCTTTTTATGGTTGGTTCTGGTTTCTGTACAGCAAGATTGGCGTGTTGGCGGAATTTTTTGGCGTATTGTTAGTAGTTTATTGGCCATTTATTAATTGTTTTTCATATAACTGGCAACAAAGCCAGTACCTGTACATTTACTTTTTTTCAGCCTTGCAGTTTGCTAGTGGGGTCAGTTTCTTACTGAACATACAAACAAGCACAGCAGCGAAGGCAGGAGTTATATAGGCATATATGCTTGCAGACAGAAATCGCATGGAAATTAAGTAAATGGCTTGAAACTATAGTAAACACAATGTACAGATTATATAATCTGTATTAGATTCACGTTTTGGATGCTTCAAATAAATAACAGCCGTGATTGTAACGTGTGGGAGCGATGGCGAGGCGGACGCATACACTGGGGTGTAGGCATTCTCAGGGTCTAGACATTCCAGGGTCAGAGAGCCAACATGGATAGAACGAGGGACCGACATGACAGGAAAGGAAAACGGGCTAAACAAACAACGGAGGCCAGCAGAACAAACACCAAACGATACAATACAAAGACCAGCAGACTCACAGAGGAAAACACAGGGCTTAAATACAGGCCCAGGTTAACGAGACACAGGTGGTTAATGAGAAACAGGTGAGGACTAATTAAGGGTGGAGTCTAGAAACAAGGGGGCAGGACAGGGAAGAATCAAAACAAAGAAGCAGAACAAAAGCATGTGAGGAATGGGAGGGGCCAATCGTGACACTAATGAACAGTGTTACATCTCTAGCTTGGCACTGATGGAAATTAGGTTTAAGATAACGAACAAAAGAGGAATAGTTCCACAGGGAATACTGCTGTTTACAGGTAATGTTTATGATAACCTGACACTTTTAAGATCACATTTGACAGACAGCCGATTTGGTCCGACTCTCAATTCCCAAAAGGAGACGACACTAAATTCCCAAACTGTCAGTCGGTCTGTGTGGAGCTGGAGGACGAACTGCCGACTGATTCCAGGTTGTTCAGCTGTTCTTCTTTCACAGCTGCCGACTGAAAAGCTGCTCAGTGGTGACGACAGTTTGGGAATTTAGTGTAAGGAGCTGGAGAACGAACTGCCGGCTGAGCGGCGAGTGGGCGGAGCTCGTTACTCTGACGTAGCAACGAGCTGCTCGTTAAGGAGCTATAATTAGGAGGAAGGAGCTGAACATTAAAACATATTAAACGCCGCGTTCACGGCCAGTTTATTCATTTCTTACTGTATTTATTTAACTGCTGTATAAAATGAATCGAACACTCACCGTCGTGAGTAACTTAGTAATAACTAGTCATGCAACCTTTAGCAACAACTGCAGCCAATTCCTGTGGAGGATTCTTGGACCACTGTTTTATTTACTTGAAGAAATTTCAAGCATGAACGGTCAGTTTAAGGTCTTGCCCCAGCATCTAAATGGGGTTTAAGTCCAGACTTGGACGAGGCTTTTTTGAGCCATTCAAAAGTGGAATTGCTCTTGTTCTTCAGATCGATTTCTTACGGCATAGCCCAGTTGCTCATGAGCTTTAGATCATGGTATGGTGTTCTTTTTGTGGAGTACTGTATTAGGTTTATGGTACCAGAACATTATTCCAAAAGGCTTTGGGGTCCTCAAGGGTTTTTGTCAAACATGAAATGAGTCTGTGTTCCACTCGTGTAGCAGTCACCAGCACCCGTCCTGTAGATACCACGTTGCTCCATCTCTTTCTAATAGTAGAATCAATTATACTGATGTTTTCTGAGGCAAGTGAGGCCTTCAGTTCCTTCGTTTTTAAGTTGGGTGGAGTTTAGAGGAAGCTTCTTTGCATTCAGACCCTTAGAAATGAAATTTTGAAATGAAAAGGTTCCTGGACACGAACAAAAGAGATCTCCTGACATTGGCAGTGGGTTGAGAAACTGCTTGTGAAATCGTGGCTATGTGCTCTCACTAATTAGAAAACATTATATTAACTCTGTAATTGCCACAGCAAGCAAGACTTGTGCCGCAGCTGTACGTCAAACTGACAGAAAATCAGTGTCTGGCTTAAAAGCTACTTTCATAACAGCTCAATTAAATTCAGAAGGACTTTAATTATCCCCCATGGGCAGTTGTTAGCAAGACAGGCACAATACACATGCAATAATATACAAAAGCCATGTTAGGAAAATAGCAGATCAATGTGAGGCAATGCAACCATAAATATTTAGTCAATTTATGCTGTTTATCCAGAAATGGGAAGCTTAAATGACATCAGCAGTTTGTTTAAAATGACAGTTGTGTTTGAGATAAATTGGAGATGCACGGATCCCACTTTTTCTCTCTAGATACCAGTACCTGAACTTAGAACTTAGAACTTAGTATATTGTCTGATACCACATTCTGTTTAAGCAGTAGAGCCCGAGAGGCAGCGAGTTATCACGAAATGTAATGTGATGCATTCGTGCGTTTCTTAGCAAATAAATCTTTACTGCCTGGATAAATAAAGAAACATGCAAATGTACATTATATAAAAGTTTGTGTGCGTACATGTAAAATTATCTGGATCTGTTATGCGAATAGAACAACATGAATAATGAAAATTTGGTTGCTTAATTTGGAAATTGCTAATCAAAACAAACAAATCAGTTAAGTCGTGCAGGCAGGTTTACTTAGAATTATTTAACCAGGTATCATGGTTTGTATATCCAGTGAAGAAAACATTACGTTTTAGTCATTTTTACTTTTGCAGATTGGGTCTCTGTATTCATCACGTTCATGACGGTTACTCTGCATTGCGCAGCAACATAAACCTTGTCGTTTTTTAAGCTGAATCGGTGGATTATTGCTTCTCCTTGACTTATGCATTCTTAAATCTCTGGCTTAAATAATGTCCTTAATTTCTCTTTTCTCTCCTGTGACTAAGACGAGGGTAACATTTTCCAAAATTACATTTCTTGCTGAGACCAGTTTGTTTTTTTTCTTCAAATCCCTGAACTCTGACAGCTAAATTTCCTGTGAACATTTCAAACAGTGGCTCTTATTATGTCTGTGCGAGAATATAACTGCAAAATTCAGCCTTATCTTTATACCAACTTCAGAGGTCTCTTTGCTGTGTGTGCATTTGCCTGCCTGCATGCATGTGGGCCTTATCTGTAGGGACACTGGAAAGGTGCCTTAATACAGCGAGATTGGCTTTTTCATTTGATGCATAAATCCCCTGAATCTGAATCAAATAGATTGGAGGCTGCATGAACTGCTCCCCCCCCCCCCCCCCCCCCACCTCCATCAGCCCCCTTTCCACCCCATGCTACCCCCATCTGTGCCTAGATATTCACGCTGAGGTAAGCTGGCTGAATTCATCGGCTTGTCAGCTGCTATTGAATTTGAGATTAGTTTTTATTTGGGGTCCCCAAAGTGGTTTCAGCACCCACCCACCCCCACCCTACTGCTTCACCGGCCAAGCCAGTCATCCTGTAGTGGCCCATATCATTGCGTAGCAGGCAGAGACACAGAGACTCTGCTTTTTACAGGTCATTTCTATCGTGTGTCTTGTTAGTATTCTGAATCTGTCAGGCACAGATCACTCCTGGGTGGCAGTGACCGCTGACAGCTGTGGTGAGTAGGCACAAATCAGGCTGCCCATAAGATCCACCGCTGCATTGGCTCTGTGCTGATTATATCGCCAGACCTGCAGGCAACCATGAGGCTTTAGATTTGTCCCCATTAATATTTCACCGACGCGTTGTAGGTTCGTATGATCATCATTAACAGTTGATATTTTTCTGTAAATTCCTCCCATCAGGCTTTTGGCTTTCAGATGTTTGTGCGAATGTCACTTTTTGTCTTTCTGGCCAGTTGAAACGTTCACTGCTGGTGCATTTTTGACACAGAATCCGCTTTCTGTGGCGAAGAGATTTCAAGGGTTTGCATCAGGTCTATTGAGCCCCTGGGCGGTGCTTGCAGGAACCTCTCTGGCTTAACACGTTTTCTTCCTTCACTAGCTGATCCCGATGTCACAGAGAATGATAGCTGTTATTCCCTTTTCATTCAGGGGAGAACCGCGTTTTATGGGCCTGCAACTTGATGGGAGAGACTTAATCACTTCCCCATGAATTTAGCAGCTTATTTGGAAAGTATTTGGCGTTAGAACCTACTGTGCATGCAGACTTTTTGATTATCAAATATCTGCTATTAAAATTTATCTTTATTTTTTTTATACTGCATATATATTGATATTAAGCAAGCATACATGGTAAATGGCAACATTAAGGAATTATGCAAGAAGGTTGCAATTGCAAGGAGGCTGCAATCTTTTGGCAACGTAGTGCAACAAAACTAATGGAGGAATCAACCACGCCAATAATACTGCCCTGATGTTTCTTCTTGTTTCTTGTAGGCAGTGTTAATGTATTGTGTTCCAGATGGTGTGTATTGTACTTTAGAAAATTGAACACCGTTCCTAAGAGAAACTTGATTTTGAGTCTCCCAACTCTTTCCTTTGACAAATTCAAGTCACATACCAGGTAGAAATGTTATTTTGGAGATGCATATACATGTTTAACTGGTCTCCCTTGGAAACCAATTTCAGATGAAACAAAATTCAAAGTAAACAAACGGTTGTATCATTTACAGAAATGACAGAAGGCAAACATTTTGTCTGTCAGTACATTTCTAAAGAGGGTGTAAGCATGCATCACAAAGCGGCAGTCTCATGCAGTCTACTCGGAAGGTGGCAGATGGAAGCAGACGCTGGGAAACGAGGCTGGAGTTGAGACAATTTAATATAAAAAGGGTTGATCCAAAAGCACAGTCAAAAATACGGCACCCAGAAGGGGTCACTAATGAGAAAAATCTGTCCCCGCAGTTTATTAATCCGTTCTCTCAGTTTATAAACTGCCCACGGGTCGGTGAACTGCGCTCTCGGCTGGCGCGGCTGTCCCGACGGGTCGGTGAACTGCGCTCTCGGCTGGCGCGGCTGTCCCGACTGGTCGGCGAGCTGCGCTCTCGGCTGGCGCGGCTGTCCCGACGGGTCGGCGAGCTGCGCTCTCGCCTGGCGCGGCTGTCCCGACGGGTCGGCGAGCTGCGCTCTCGCCTGGCGCGGCTGTCCCGACGGGTCGGCGAACTGCGCTCTCGGCTGGCGCGGCTGTCCCGACGGGTCGGCCAACTGCGCTCTCGGCTGGCGCGGCTGTCCCGACGGGTCGGCGAGCTGCGCTGTCGCCTGGCGCGGCAGTCCCGACGGGTCGGCGAACTGCGCTCTCGCCTGGCGCGGCTGTCCCGACGGGTCGGCGAACTGCGCTCTCGCCTGGCGCGGCTGTCCCGACGGGTCGGCGAACTGCGCTCTCGCCTGGCGCGGCTGTCCCGACGGGTCGGCGAACTGCGCTCTCGGCTGGCGCGGCTGTCCCGACGGGTCGGCGAACTGCGCTCTCGGGTTGAACACTGCACATTTTAACGTGCAGTGTGCTCTCCGGGCTGAAACATTTCTACCTATTTTCTAACATTTCTACCTACCTATTCTACCTAGAAACCACTCCTATTAAATGCGAAGGTCCCACTGTGATTTCATGAAATGTTAAGCCGTTGATAACGGGGGGTGTGTGTGTGTGTGTGTGTGTGTGTGTGTGTGTGTGTGTGTACACAGTACAATTACATAACCTACCTACTTTGTGGTAATGTCTGCTTTATTTCACGTTAATGTTACTTGCTTATATTTATCTTTTCTTCACGAAAGGTCGATACAGCCTGCCTTCTTTCAGAAATGTCAAAAAAATTTCTCAAAGTAGTCATAAATGTGGCCTGTACCGTAGCTGTGGGAGGGAGTGTGTGCTTTACGCCGTTAGTAAACTAATCTGTGAACACAGTTTCTAAAATTGAAGAAAAATTTGAGGTCACGGAAATCGAATTCGAGAGTTCAGTTTACAAATTCATTGGTACAGTTTATAATGTAAGAGTCCTAACTACTAAACTGTGGGGACAGATTTTCCTCCTCACAGTTTTTTCCTGATTACTGATCCTTATCGTGCTCCAAATGTGAACATACTCACCTCACTTTATTAGGAACACCCGTTCAGTTGGTTGTTAACACAAATAGCTAATCAGCCAATCACACGGCCGCAGTTCACTGCATTTATGCATGTAGAGGTGGTCAAGACGACTTGCTGAAGTGCAGACCGAGCATCAGAACGGGGAAGAAAGGGGATTTAAGGGGCTTTGAACGTGGCGTGGTTGTTGGTGCCAGACGGGCTGGTCTGAGTATTTCAGAAACTGCTGATCTGCTGGGATTTTCACACTCAACCATCTCTAGGGTTTACAGAGAACGGTCCCAAAAATAGGAAATATCCAGTGAGCGGTCAGTTGTGTGGATGAAAATGCCTTGTTGATGTGAGAGGTCAGAGGAGAACGGGCAGACACCTTGTTGAAAGTCTGACACGAAGAATTAAGACAGTTCTGAAGGGAAAAGGGGGTCCAGCCTTTTACTAGCACCTAATAAAGTGGCTGGTGAGTGTACAGTGTACACCTCTATCTCAACATCCTAATTAAACATTCCTGAGAATAAGAAGACTTTTATTACTGTCAGGTATTATTAAACTTTGCATAGTATAAACTGGACTACAACACAGCTTTGTTACTCGAGGTTTCATTCCCTTTCTCAATCAGAAAATGTTTGTTCTCCGTTTGGTGAATGTCCCGTCTTATTCAAGGGCAATTCTGGTTAATAAGACAGAATAAGTGGCCTGCATTAACCATCACTATTATGCATAGTAATTATGTAAAGCACGGAACGCCCAAGCACTTTAGTGATTAACTTCTCAGCAGCCATGTCCTGCAGGCTGGGGTAATATTTTATAAAGTACCCTCTGGAATTACTAGCAGCCTTGGAAAAAATGAGCAAAAACAATATTCAAAAATGTCCAAACAGCTTGACAAAAACATGCTTGGCACTCTGTATTAGGTACTTTATGCACCCTGCTTTTTTCAAGATAACAGCACTGAGTCTTTTCTTCTGAAGCTAGATGATGTGGGCGATTGCAGAGAAAGGGATCTGAGGCTTTTCCTCCATACGCAGTCTCTCCGGGTCCTTCTTGGTCCTTGTTTTATCCTGATCTGCCTCACTCGCCCCCAGTTTTTCGAGGGAGTTTATATTTGTGATTACAGTGGTCAGCACTTGATTCTGTGGTCAGAGAAGTGATTTTCATCGTCCTGCTGGAACGTCTAATATCTGATGGAGGCAGTCAGATATTTGGTCTAAAATATCCAGTTTTAGATCTCTTAGTTGTTTTTATAGAGGGATGATGCCAGTGATGATTCCTGAGAGGCACAGCCTGGAATCATAGATCCATCACTACACTTTACAGTGGGGATTCAGTTCTTTTCTTGCCTCCTTTTGCATTAAAAACAACTCTGGTGCCCGTCTAAACATAAAACTCAGTTTCAGTGGTTTTAAATAAACTCTGCTTCTCTGGCCAGATGTTCATGTTGAATTGCGCCGTTAAAAGTACTTGAAATATCCAGTTTTCCCTGTTTGTGCATCAGGCAGAATATCCTCACACTGTAAATATCTTCCCTCTTTTTATTTATCCTTCACAAAGAAGAACAAAATAAAAAACTATAAATAGAGTTTATATTTATCTTATTTTGTTTTTAGTTTTAACATCCATTGTCTATGTAGTAACAAATAACAAACTTACTATGACTTAACAAAGTTAATTACTTGCTTGTCAGTTCTTTTTTTCGTTGTTGTGCCTTCGCTGCTGTAACACTGAGAATTTCCCCTTTGTGAGACTAATAAAGGTCTCCTTCTCTTCTCTTCTCTTCTCTTCCTCTCTTCTCCTCCTCTCTTCTCCTCTCTTCTCCTCTTCTCTCCTCTTCTCTTCTCCTCTCTTCTCCTCTTCTCTCCTCTTCTCTTCTCTTCTCTTCTCTTCCTCTCTTCCCCTCTCTTCTCCTCCTCTCTTCTCCTCTTCTCTCCTCTTCTCTTCTCTTCTCCTCTTCTCCTCTCCTCTTCTCTTCTCTTCTCTTCTCCTCTCCTCTCCTCTCCTCTCTTCTCCTCTTCTCTTCTCCTCTTCTCGCCGCTTCTCATCTCGTCTTCTCTCCTCTTCTCTTCTCCTCTCTTCTCCTCTTCTCTTCTCTTCTCCTCTTCTCTCCTCTTCTCTTCTCTTCTCCTCTCCTCTCTTCTCTTCTCTTCTCCTCCTCTCTTCTCTTCTCCTCCTCTCTTCTCCTCTTCTCTTCTCCTCTTCTCTCCTCTTCTCTCCTCTCTTCTCTTCTCGTC
Organism: Pygocentrus nattereri; assembly: GCF_015220715.1. Classification (NCBI taxonomy): domain Eukaryota; kingdom Metazoa; phylum Chordata; class Actinopteri; order Characiformes; family Serrasalmidae; genus Pygocentrus; species Pygocentrus nattereri. The sequence continues at coordinate 45,405,618 of NC_051219.1, forward strand.
CTCTTCTCCTCTCCTCCTCTCTTCTCGTCCTCTTCTCTCTTCCTCTCTTCTCCTCTCTTCTCTTCTCTTCTCCTCCTCTCTTCTCTCTCCTCTTCTCCTCTCCTCTCCTCTTCTCTTCTCCTCTCTTCTCCTCCTCTCTTCTCCTCTTCTCTCCTCTTCTCTTCTCCTCTTCTCTCCTCTTCTCTTCTCGTCCTCTTCTCCTCTCCTCCTCTCTTCTCGTCCTCTTCTCTCTTCTCCTCTCTTCTCTTCTCTTCTCCTCCTCTCTTCTCTTCTCCTCCTCTCTTCTCTCTCCTCTTCTCCTCTTCTCCTCTCTTGTCCTCTCCTCTCCTCTTCTCTCCATCATCTGAATATGTCAGTGAGGGCAAAATTCCCAACTTAAGTCATTATCCTGCCTGTTTACAGGTTGATTCAGTTAATTGAGCCAATTACCACTAGAATCCAAAACTTAAGTACTTTGGCAAAGTGATATATAGTGAAATAAGATTTGTAATTATTAAAGTATTACAAATGGAATAAGGTGCTCTGGAGCAGCCAGATAGCCTGGGTCGTTCCTCATGCCCTCAAAAAAAAAAAAAAAGACATGCGTTCACTACAACTTTAATATAAGTACATTTACACTAATTTCTAGCAAATTATAATCTGATTAAACATTGTCCAATACCAGGCCGAGCAGGCGTGGCTGGATCATACACAGCAGAGCTGCCTCACTGATAATAGTCCACCAAAACGTGTCCATGAGTTATTGTCTTTGACTTCCCATCTACAAGGTGGACTGACAAGGTAGGAGTGTCTAATAGAGTGGACAGTGAGTGGACACAGTGTTTAAAAACTCCAGCAGCACTGCTGTCTGATCCACTCAGACCAGCGCTGAGAATGATCCACCACCCAAACAGCACCTGTTCTGTGAGGGTCCATGGGGGTCCTGACCACCGAAGAACAGGGTAACAGAGTATCAGAGAAACAGATGGACTACAGTCTGTAACTGTAGAACTACAGAGTGCAGCTATACAGTAAGTGGAGCTGATAAAATACGAGGAGAGCATGGAACAATGATCAGACGCTGGCGGGTCAATGGAAAGTACCATCAGAGAATTGATATCAGCAGTGATTAATGTTTATTAGGTAACTACTGAGAATAACAATGAGAAAATGATGCAGTGTCTCAGGGAAAGATCTGAAGGTTTGCATGGTTGCCCCTTGACTCAGAATCAAAATATCGATGCATTTTCTCTCCATTGCAAGTTAATAAAGCTGTAATTGGCCAGTAAGTATTGATTGGGGGGGTATTGTATCTCCAAAATAGTAACTTGACAGGAGAAGGAAAAACATACTTCACTTTCAATGGAAGTCAATGGAACCAGAATTTTTCCCATGTCATTTTGGGTAATTTGTTTTGGGCCATTCATCATAAAATTTACAAACAATGTAAAGAGTAACAGACACTTTCAAATTATGCCAGAAACTGAAAAATGCCAAAAATGGAGATGCAAGGTTTTCTTCCGACAGCAACGATATATTGTCTATATAGTAACAAGTAACAGACTGTAAAATAAATAAATAAATAAATAAACCTTGTTAAGTACTTAAAGTTAATTACTTGCATGTTACTTCTCTTTTTTTCGCTGCTGTAACACTGAGAATTTCCCCGTTATGGGACTCGAACACCAGTGACTCAGACTTGGACTCGAGGCTGTTGACTTGGTAAGACTCGAGATCCAAAGTGGAATAAACGTGGAAAGGCCTCTGAATACAGACGGGTAAATTTGATATACTCATCCTCAGACGTCGGTCACTTGCTTATGCTTGGCTTATTTTATTTCGGAAGACAAGTGAAGCTTTAGACTGCGGTTGTAATCTTAGTAGAGAAACTTACCTGGTGAAGCGACGGCTTTCCTCAGGTTTTCCTGATTCAAACAGGTTCTGCAGTTAAAGTGCAGTGTTCATCTCGAGGCCGAATTTGATGTCAAATTTGCTTTTTTTCACCTTAAAAAGACGCAGCGGTTACATTCCGGCACCTAACTGCTGCACCATTTAAGGTGGAGCGGATAATCTATAAAAGAAGTCAGCTTCAGCTTCGGCGTTCATCGTCCTTTTGCTGTCTTTTCTGCTAATTTTGTTCAGCTTGGCTGTTTTTAGCTTCAGTTTCAGAACTGAGCTAGTTTTTATTTAAATCATATATATGATCCATATATTCCCAGAAATGAGCAAAAATGGTCGTGACCTTTTATTTATTTATAGATATTTTTTCAGAAGTACTTTGAAAGTCGTTTTAACGTGTGGTTGCACTACTTTGTGTATACAGTTATGTCTGCCATGGTTATTTGTGTACTATGAATTTTGTATTTTATTTTTAGAGAAATTAAGTATTAGTTTTAGAGAAAAAAAATATATATTAAAAAAAACAATTTACAGCCATACACTACTAACATGCTATAATTAAAAGCCTATATAATTATGTTATACTTTTTTTTTTTTTTTTTTTTTTTTTTTTTTTTTTTTTTTTTGGGCGTTCAGTGTTTAAATGGCCTTTCCAAAGAAAACATACTGACTTGTTTGGGACTCAAGGATTAGCACTTGGAAGTTGGACTCGAGACTCAGCTGTGTTGACTTGGGACTTGACTCAAGATTCAAGTGTCAAGACTTGAGACTTACTTGTTACTAGCAGCTTTGTTCTCTTTGTCTCTGCTTTCATCTGTGATTTTGTCTTTTTACTACTTTTTCTTTCATGTTTTCATTTTTTAGGAGCTTGCATTAGCTCTTCCCATACAAAGATATATATATATATATATATATATATATATATATATGACACATCCACAAGTCTTTTGGTAGTTCTAATTAGGGGTGGGTGACCTAAATATATCATTTCGCAATATGTGTTGCGATATTTTGACACAGGAAAAATACATTTATAGTGTCACATAAAAACACTGCCCTCAAAAAATGCTTTTTATTCATTTTTTGATACTGCACTGCACTAAATGCGTTTAAACAGGACTAATGATCCTCTCTTTATGGTGAGACATGAAGACAGTCAGTGCTCTTTAAATACTGATGATGTACAGTGTGCTCATAACAAAATTTATCACAGTAATGATAAAATAGCATCATATTTAATAAATCATATTTCCCGCCTCTAGTTTTAAGAGGAATCGATTTGTTCATGCCGTTTTCCCAAACTGCTTGTGTTACAGCAGCCAGGACTCACTTCCTCTGTCAGAGCTTCCACCTCTTCTAGTGAGGATTTCTTGCAGCGGTTTCAGCGGTCTGTAATTCTGAGTGGACTGTTTTGAAGTGGGTCATTCTACAGAAACGTCCACTTTTTCTATCTGCCCATAGGAGTCACTGGTGTAACTGACCGTCTCTGGTGTTCCACATAATAAAGGAAACACCAGAGACGTTTTTAATGATCAATGCATCTTACAGAACATCAAACCACACGCTGTCCATCAGGGAACGTCCACTAAAATATGGAATTTAATCCATTTGTGTTTCTATTTTTCCACAATGACCTCAGAATAAAGTCGGTCACACCAGTGACGTCAGCTAGAAGCTTCATATGAGATCATGAGCTGAATGAGAAGATCTCTGAGAACTGAGAGACACAGTGGACTCACCACGAGCTTTTCTTCATAGATCCTCAGAAAACAGGTCAAAGGGGGTTGAGTGACGTCATCGGTGTGACTTTTATTTCAAAATAAGAGACGCAGTAACACCAGTGACTCGACTCCTGGGGACGACAACTCTCATTATATATTTTAGAATATTTTTGGGTTTTTTTTGGCATTTTAATCATATATTTCATAGTCGTGTGTAGATTATCGCAGTTAAAATAGCAGAAATCGTGTTTTTTTTTTTGTTTTTTTTTTATTTAACCTTAAAATTTGGCCTCGGCCTTCACACACGACTGTGGGGACGAGCTCTTCTGTGGTGCTTGGAATTCTGTATGATTGATTTTAAAAAAACAATATTGTTAAATTGAGGCTCAAGAAGGTCTGTTAAAATAACATTGTTTTATATTAAAATATAAATTATTTGCAATCCTAACATGTTTTTAAAGTGTAATTTGTCTGTAAACACCAGGGACACAGAGTCTGTAGAATGACCCAAGCGTGGCCTCTCCGCCTGAATGATCCTTCATTCGCTAACCTGCACACAGTGTTGACTGTTTGTTTAATCCCCTTTTCCCCCCCTCAAGATTGTATAGACTGCAGTGCATGAAGCCATTTCAGCTGATGCAGAAAGCACTGAAATGGGGGCCACCAGGTTTGACAGATGCAGTATAAAACTGTGAAAATAGAATAAAATTTAACCTTAAGAGTAAAACTACATGAAATGGCGTCAGGAGATATGCACAGTAAGTGTGTTTGAATTGCTTAAAATAAGGCAACAGTGCTCAGTATAAGGGCGACATGCTCAGTCCATTTTTCAGCTGCCTGGAACTTCCACATCATCACGCTTGACCATGCATTTAATCAAAAGAGCGCCCAGAACATCTCTTTTCTTAAAGATATGGTTAAGTATGTAAAGAAAGTTCAAGGAGCGCAATTTTTTTTTTTTTTTTTTTTTTTTTTTTTTTTTTTTTGGATCGGATGCCTCTTTCGTTATTTAGGAAATTCACAGGATTGCCCCACAGTTGCATTCATTTGCTAAACCATTTCACCACAGCTTTATCTTTTAAAGAAGAACTGGGTCACACTTTATATTAAGTGCCTTCTAATAACTGTGTAGTTACACATGAATAACGTGCAACAGCACTGTAACTGCTGATTTGCGTAATGTTACAGATGGATTAGAGGTACAGCCTGTGTAATTACACATGAGCAACTCCAGTTTTGCCTCATGTAATTACCCAGGAGTATTTTCTGCACAGGAGCTTTCTAGTGTAGTGTAAGTTACAGTTTAAAATCAGTGAACAGGTCCTGTGTAGTTGCTGTGTAATAACTAATAACTTACTAATTCTGTTGGGTTAATGCAGTGCATTAATTAAATGTTATAAAAGTTCCACTTCAGGATGAGGCGACATCTGCTGTGCTGTCACATATGCCTACAGACTGCTTTAAGCCTGAAACTGGTTACAGGGTCACAGCACTAACAACATTAAACACTAGCTGAGTGTTAGGAAAGCTGGCAGATACAGTGCAGATAATGTCTTAAAGGAGGTTAGTACATCTTTTTACTGCTGGGGAAAAATAAACTGCTGTTCCAGTCTGATTACAAATGTAATTACATTGTTATTACCCTTGTGTAATTGTGAGAGAATAGGCTGTTACAACTAGTAAGACACAACTTGTGTAACTGCATAAGGTGTACGTCTGTAATCAACAACAGTGACTACATCGTTAGTTACATTGTTGTTACACATGTTCACATGTAACGACACGGTTATTAGAGACATCGAGAACTGTACCTTAAACAACTACGTGACACTTATTTCGAATGTTTTTGTGAACGTCCCGTTTTGCTGTTTTGTGCTTTGCTTTTAGAGAGCAGTGTTCCTCTGAAACCTGTTTTCATCAAGCAGCCGGGCAGCATCGTGTTCCCTCTGCACCCTAATGATCCCAGCCGGGAGGTCACCTTCAGCTGTGATGCTCAGGGATATCCGCCTCCATCCTACAGGTGAGAATCTGCTGTGCTTTACAGAGAAATAAATCTCACTCTCTCTTCTGGTGAGGGATGTTTCTTAGCTCTGTCTTGGTCACTCAGTCAGCTCTAGTATACATTTTGTTGTCATAACAAAACCATTTACCTACAGTTATGTGCATTTTATGTTTATGTCCATATGGCTTGAAGCATTTGCACGGCGTAAGGCACAGCTGGTGTTTTAAATGTATGCATGCCGTGTGCTTCTGTATGCATTATGCAGCATTTTGCAGCATTTCTGTTAAAGACAAAACAGTGATTCTGAAGTTCTGATCGTAACCGAATTGTTCGTTATTTAGCTGCCAGCACCAGCGTCAACCTAATACTTGACTCTCTGCACTGCCAGTGAAATTCAGGATTGTACTGGTTCTTACTTATAAAGCTCTACATCAGAGGTCACTAATAGGTGGGCCGCAGTCCGAGTCCAGACCCGGATGCTGACCTTGGTCTGTAACGGATAAACTAGGGAGAATTATTTCATTTCAACAGGGTGGTCCTGTTTTAATCGGCATAACTTTTTTAGTATTTACAGTAGCTTTAGCAGCCCGGGAGACTCGCAGACCAATCACATGCGCTGTAAAAAATCACACGTGATGCTCCTCAGCCAATCAGATCTGTGCATTACAATGAGCACAGAGACTCGAGTGAGTGGTGCCACAGAGCGGGGGGATGAGGAGAGAAACAGCAGTCAGAGAAGAAAGTGAGTCAGAGGGAAGTTATTCCACATGACGTGATCTAAAAAGAGGAAACTGACAGTAAATGTTGTTGAAATCTGACCGAACTGGACTTTATTTGATCTGATGTTCAGTAAATGTTGGTGAAATCTGACCGAACTGGACTTTATTTGATCTGATGTTCAGTAAATGTTGGTGAAATCTGACCGAACTGGACTTTATTTGATCTGATGTTCAGTAAATGTTGGTGAAATCTGACTGAACTGGACTTTATTTGATCTGATGTTCAGTAAATGTTGTTGAAATCTGACCGAACTGGACTTTATTTGATCTGATGTTCAGTAAATGGTGTTGAAATCTGACCGAACTGGACTTTATTTGATCTGATGGTCAGTAAATGTTGGTGAAATCTGACCGAACTGGACTTTATTTGATCTGATGGTCAGTAAATGTTGGTGAAATCTGACCGAACTGGACTTTATTTGATCTGATGGTCAGTAAAGGTTGTTGAAATCTGACCGAACTGGACTTTATTTGATCTGATGTTCAGTAAATGTTGGTGAAATCTGACTGAACTGGACTTTATTTGATCTGATGTTCAGTAAATGTTGGTGAAATCTGACCGAACTGGACTTTATTTGATCTGATGTTCAGTAAATGGTGTTGAAATCTGACCGAACTGGACTTTATTTGATCTGATGTTCAGTAAAGGTTGGTGAAATCTGACCGAACTGGACTTTATTTGATCTGATGGTCAGTAAATGTTGGTGAAATCTGACCGAACTGGACTTTATTTGATCTGATGGTCAGTAAATGTTGGTGAAATCTGACCGAACTGGACTTTATTTGATCTGATGGTCAGTAAATGTTGGTGAAATCTGACCGAACTGGACTTTATTTGATCTGATGGTCAGTAAATGTTGGTGAAATCTGACCGAACTGGACTTTATTTGATCTGATGGTCAGTAAATGTTGGTGAAATCTGACCGAACTGGACTTTATTTGATCTGATGGTCAGTAAAGGTTGGTGAAATCTGACCGAACTGGACTTTATTTGATCTGATGGTCAGTAAAGGTTGTTGAAATCTGACCGAACTGGACTTTATTTGATCTGATGGTCAGTAAAGGTTGTTGAAATCTGACCGAACTGGACTTTATTTGATCTGATGGTCAGTAAAGGTTGTTGAAATCTGACCGAACTGGACTTTATTTGATCTGATGGTCAGTAAAGGTTGTTGAAATCTGACCGAACTGGACTTTATTTGATCTGATGGTCAGTAAAGGTTGTTGAAATCTGACCGAACTGGACTTTATTTGATCTGATGTTCAGTAAAGGTTGTTGAAATCTGACCGAACTGGACTTTATTTGATCTGATGTTCAGTAAATGTTGGTGAAATCTGACTGAACTGGACTTTATTTGATCTGATGTTCAGTAAATGTTGGTGAAATCTGACCGAACTGGACTTTATTTGATCTGATGTTCAGTAAATGTTGTTGAAATCTGACCGAACTGGACTTTATTTGATCTGATGTTCAGTAAATGTTGGTGAAATCTGACCGAACTGGACTTTATTTGATCTGATATTCAGCTGTCGACTGTATAAGATGCTGATATTCCTACTCGGCTACTTCAGTAAACAGTATATGGCACTGAGTCACGATGCAGGTTAGACGTTATGATCTAGACCTTCGCTTGAGGAGATTTTCTTTGCCTGGACCTGACTGAATTTTAATTAAAGACCTCTGCTTTACATGGGCGTTTGTGACCTGTCGCTGAGATCCTCTTATAAAGGGCTTCTTGTTGTCCCTAGAAGTAAACTGAAGCGAACAGGAGACTGTGCATTTGCTGTATGTGCTCCTAAGTTATGGATATTATCTTGCCCTCTGTCAGACTCTGAGTCCACATCGTCTTTTAAGAAGCTCCTAAAGACTTTAAAGATTTTATTCTCTATTTTTTTTGAGGTCATAGACAATGTGTTTATCTGTGTGTGTGTGTGTGTGTGTGTGTGTGTGTGTGTGTTTTAAATTTCTTTTTATTGTTTTAATTTTTGATTGAATTATTGTGAAGCACTTTGTAGCTTTGTCTCAGAAAACAGCTGTATAAATAAAGTTTACTTACTAACTTCTGTCACTTTTTACTTTTTTGTTGGACAATGCCGCTTTGCCAGCTCTCTAACAGGGTTGTCAAAATGAAATTTATCAAAGCCAAAGAAAAATATACACTTTCTAATGCAGAAAACAACTAGTCACATGTTTTAAACTGCCTCTGCTGTGGCTCCTGATTGTTCCAGGCCAATTTGTTACCAACCGAGGGAAGAACAGGTTGTGGTTGGTTAGTGTAGTGGGTAACACCTCTGCCTCCTACGCTGTAGACTGGGGTTCAATCCCCACCTGGGTAAACACCCTACACTACACCAATAAGAGACCTTGGGCAAGACTCCTAACACCACCTCCTGTCTGTCAAAATGCCATAAATGTAAATGGTTCATGTCACCAACACTGTGAAGAACGTGCCTTTGCTGACCATAAACAAACAAAACAGCAATTTAGCTTTAATTAGTAAACTGTTCTAATTTAAACTGTACAGGTTACACTGTGCCGATATTTTCAAAAACAGCCAGTAGTTTTTTAGCAGCTCAGTCGTTCTGAGTGAGGTGATACGTTTGCGTTCTTGCACTAATTGGCAAAAATGCATTTTCTTGTGAGGTAACTGAACAATCTGGTTGATATGGTAGACTTTTCTGCAAAGCCAGAGCTCCGAATGTGGATGCTTTGTAGCACAGTGAGCCTTAATCACGTAATATTGTAAAGTAGTGATGCTGCATGGCTGATCTGTTGCTCAGATACTGCAGCCACCTGCACCAGTTATAGACTTTTTCTTTCACTACTGTCTGTCAGTGTTTTTGCTTTCAGCCCAGCTACTCTCTTAAGCTTACATTGACAGTGGGGTATCACCTGCAGGGGGATTTTCAGAACAGGCCGATGTACCTTTAATACCCATCCTATGACTCGCCATTCCCAGGCTGAGAATCTCTGGTTGTTTATGCCAAGTGTCGCCTGGTAGATTTAGACATAATGTTAAACTTGAAATCTAAAAATAACCTTCATACTTATTTGAATTTTAAGCACATTATTTTTCAAAACAATAAGTCCAAATGTTTGAAAAACACACATTTGGTTCATTTGAATTCGAGTTCTGTTCCTCGTCTGACAGCCCCACGAAACAGTATAGAGGTTTTATAGTCTGACAAATTGCTAGCCGGACTGTCAGAATCTCTGGGTAGACGTTTTCCTTGCCCTGAAATTGTTACGTACACTGCAAAGGGTTTCAAGTTCTTTTATGTTTTTGTTCCTCACCCAAATCTACATAATGTGTGCCCACTGAGCTTCCCTTAGCTCTGCCCTTGAAATGTTAGGAAGGGTACTCTTTCATGACAAAGTCAGAGTTTAGAACCACAGTTTGCCACCAGACCAATTTGTTCTGTGGCAATATTGGCCATAAAAGTTCCAGAATAGCCTCACATTTGCTCAAAGGTGCAATAAGACGCATTCCAGCAACAGTAGCATCTACAGCCATTGCACCTTAGTTGTGGGTGAGGTATTTTGCGTCCATCGCCAAATGCTTCTCCCCAGTCACCCAAAACGATTGCTTTTGGATTCACTGGGAATACTTATTTTCAGATTTGTTATGCTTCAGGTTTGTATTACATCCTACGCATTCAGGAAAACAGTAAAGTCAGCTTTGAGAATAAAAAGTCTCAAAATGCCCAGATGCACAGATGACTGGTGGCTTTGTCTGAGCTTACAAACAGCAGTGTAGAAAGCACTAGGCAAGCTCCACTGGTATATCCCTGTTGTAGAGTACAGCCAGACTTTGTTGACCCAAGCAAAACATGTTTTCAGTAGTTGCCGGTGAATTTATGAACAAACTGGGTTTGTCTGCCACAAATCAGGGTATCCACATCCTGTCCTTGCCTGTCCACGTTCCCTGGTGATCGGTCTTTGGAAACATTCAGTGTAAGCACCTTTATGCACTAACAAATCGAGGCACACCTTTTGGGAAGGAAGTGTTTTCCTCTTTTTGACCAGTTCTCTTGCTTGTCTTTTCTGCTGTCTTGGGACGTTTACAGTAGGAGCCATATTACAGAAACTTCTTAAATCTGAAATCTTATCTGTTTAGAATTCAGAACCATCAGCCAACTGTGTTGTGCACACTGTGGAACTAGACCTCCGCATTTAACCCCTCCATGCAGTGAAACACCCACATGCATGCACACTAGTGAACACACACACACTAGGGGGCAGTGAGCACACTTTCCCAAAGCGGTGGGGGTTAGGTGAGTTGCTCAAGGACTTCTGAGGGGATTGAGTCGGCAACCTTCCGGTCACAGCCTGGTTCCCTGCCCCATAATCATGACGACTTCAGTTAGGACAGAATTTAGGACGGAGGCTATTACAGAACAGCAGCTCTGCAGTTCATAATCTTCTCCTAACTCCAGAAAAGAAAACCGTATTACTGAAACATCCTAACTAGTCAAAATTTCTTAAATTCTGTCCTAACTTTGAGAGAAACCCCAGAGCTGTCTTAACTTCTGTTTTAGTCATCTGTTTAAATTGTTATGTGCAGCGTCAGGCAGCCCAGTTCACGATAACTGGCATAATGACGTTACATTTATTTAAACTGAAACGGTGCTTTGACTCAGACGCTGCAGACACGATCTCCACAGCCTCCTCTTATTACCTGTGTGTTAATGTTGATGAAAACTCCTCAGATAAAATATCACCGTGATGGTAGTGAACAATGAGGAGACAGAGCTGAACATGTGTCTGTTTTTGGGGAGGAATAACGTTAGCGCGCTCGACTAAAGTGTTTGGGAAATGGAGACTGAAACTGTGGAGCAGCGACTCTGATAAACAGCACAAAGCACCGCCACAACATTATTAACTTTCAGTTTATCGTGTTTTTAGTTTTGTTTGATCTTTCTTATAAATCAGTAACGGTAGCTAGCTGCCTGGCTAACTAGCTTGATGACTCTGATTACATTCACGTTTCAGCTGTGCGCGTATGGAGGGTTGCTAGGTAACAGACAGTTGATTGTCGACTTTGATCGAGTAAGTTAAAATTTCTTAATTTGACAAGATGCTGTTTGACAAGATAAGTTTTGCTTCTGTAACACGAATTTGTGAAATGTCTTATCTTGACCTGTCAGATCTTCAGTTGAGACAAAAAAATGGGAATTTTCTTTAATACGGCCCCAGATGTCTACAAGAAGCTCTATAAATAAGGCTTGGGTCCAGACCCATTGCACCCCTCGCCCCTAAACACTGAGCCCTTCATGTCTAGGGGTAGGGTGTCCCAACTAACTCAGTTCCAAGGGGTTATAGTGACCCTCGAAAACAAGGGGTATGGGTAAAAAGATGAAATGGGATTGGGCCGTGGTGTCCAGCCCGAGACCTCTGCCTTTTACGTTTACTAGAGGTGCTATTTTGTGCTTTCTACTGGGCCTGTTTACGTTAGGTAAAGGCTACTCCCTGAAATCATGCTTGGCTGTATTTTCAAGCTTGTCAAGTTGGTTGCAGTGGGATTTCACATGCTAAAGAATTGATTCCTCTGAAAATTGCATCCGTTGTCAGTGCTGCAGTTTGTGTTTCCCCAGTGGGATCGGTCATTAGTGCTTGATGCATCTGATGACACTCAAACCACTGGAGAACATCGCATTGAGAGAACATTATTTCTTGCTGTTCAAAACTAAATATGTTTTGAGGTTTTAGCACCTAGATGTTCTCTTTTGGGGCAGCACGGTGGTGTGGTGGGTAGCGCTGTCGCCTCACAGCGAGGAGGGCCTGGGTTCGATTCCCCGGCCGGGTGACCGGGGTCCTCTCTGTGTGGAGTTTGCATGTTCTCCCCGTGTCTGCGTGGGTTTCCTCCGGGTTCTCCGGTTTCCTCCCACAGTCCAAAGACATGCAGTCAGGCCAATTGGGTGTGCTAAATTGTCCCTAGGTGTGAGTGACTGTCTGTGTCTGTCTGTCTGTCTGCCCTGCGATGGACTGGCGACCTGTCCAGGGTGTATCCTGCCTTCCGCCCGAAGACTGCTGGGATAGGCTCCAGCTCCCCCCGCGACCCTGACGGAGAAGCGGCTTGGAAAATGGATGGATGGATGTTCTCTTTTGTATTACATGCTCTAAATTTGAATCTAAATTTGAATCATTTTAAACTTTTAACATCAAACCACCTTCAGACAGCCTTATTTATTCAAACATCTTATTTATTCTTAACTTCTATTTCTTGTTTGTTATTCTCTTAGTTTTTTCTTACTTTTTAACTTATTTTAATTAGTTTTATTATCATTATTATTATATTTTATTTTATTTTATCAATCTCTTATCATCTTTTGATCTTAATCTCTTATCAATTAAACCTCGTTTTACTTTTATTATTATTTTTATCTTTTTTTCACTGTTATTTTAAAATTTTCTTTTAATTTAAAATGATTAAATATAGATGTTATTTTCTTTGTCATGTCAATCCCTGTTTTTGTAAATGCTCGGCTACATTGAAAATGAGGGTTGCCCTCAATGTACTTCCGTGTCAAAATAAAGGTTGATTGATTGATTGATTGATTGATTGATCAATCAATCAATCAATCAATCAATGTCGCCTAGGCCAAGGTGTCCCATTCTGCTAATCAAGGTTTTTGTATCTCTTTCTCATTTATTTCTGACTTCTGTTTGTATGTCAAGAAATACATCTTTACACGGTACGGTTGTTGGTGCAGTTGAAGAAAGCTTTAAGTTCTGAAGGCTCATACTTTTGCCTTCTTTTTTAGCTATATGGGTTTATATGGGTGGGTCATAGGAAGCCCTCAACCCACACTTTCTACTCCTAACTAGTGAGTCTGGCCTGTTTCCTATTAGGAAACTGTTAGGGGGGAAAAAAAAGAAAAAAGACTGCAGTTGCTCTGAAGACAAAGGGTAGCCCAGTTTCTTTTAACGGTAATATCCATATCCATGCACTGCCTTTTCCGTCCGTTATTTTGTTTACGCCAGGGCTGTTGGATTCCAGATGCTCTGGAGTCAACTGTCCTTCACACATTCTATTTAATGTGGAAGTTTAACGGTAATTGAATGGAAAGGGGTGCAGTGGGAACACAAGCTGGAATTGAAGTGGAGGTCAGGCTGATACAGCAGTTTACCTGCACGAGGCCTAGTAACATTCCTGCCAAGTTACCCAGAGGGCTCATCTGTGAGCACAAGCTGATATATTACTGCTGATATATTACTGCTGATATATTACTGGGAAAGCTGTGGACTATTTATCGCTGCTGTCAGAAGAAAACCTCGTATCTCCAAAATAGTAACTTTACAGGAGAAGGAAAAAAAACCTACTTTACTGTTAATATAATCCATGGAACCAGACTTTTTTCCATCCCAAGTAATTTTGGGCCGTTTTTTTTTGTTCCTTTTATTATGAAATTTGCACTCAATATAAAGAGCAACCGTCATTTTCAAAGTATGTCAAAAACTGAAAAAAAATTGGAGATACAAGGTTTTGTTCCAACAGTAGCAACATCCAGTTTTCACAAATATTCTGACATTCACTAATGTTTACTTATATGGGATTTGTTCTTAGATAAGAACAGAATCGACACCCTCAAGAGCTCAAAGGTGCGAACTATCCTGCGGTTTAAGAACACGTCACGAATCTGACGGAGAAGTCTTACTGAAACCTTTTGTCAGGAATACATTTAAGAAGAAGAAGAAGCGTAGGAAGATGAATGATGCTTTGGTTGCAGCCCCCAAAGCTGTGTTTCTGAAACACTTTTCACTAGTGAAAACTAAAACATCACAGGAGCATATTTCACACTTTTTTATTGACATGCGTTTTGAAAGAAACATCAACACTCTGCAAACCTGTTGACTGTAATACAAATATTAAATTTTACATTTTTTGTTTTCCACGGCAGACAACAGAAAAATTCTCTCTTCTTTTACATGTGGCTGCAGGCAGACTTGAGCATCACTGTGTGGAAAAGCATTGCAGCTGGGTTAGGTCAGATATACGTGGCTCCTAAATGTTCTTTGCTTGGATGTGCAGTGTTGGGTAAAACATTTAAGGGTAACACTTTATTTGGATAGTTCACTTTAGATGCTTTGTAGATTTACTTTCAAGTTACATTCAACTAAATACAAACTAAACTGACTTTTCTTTAACACTAACCCTGGCTGTAATCCTAACCCTTAACCTCGACCCAAAACCCAAACCCAACCCTCACCCTGGTCCTAGCCTTAACCCTGGTCCAAATCTTCACCCTAACCCCACCACTGTTTAGAGTTTCGACATATAGTCTCTTAACAATTTGAACATTTGTAGATAATCCATAGGGGACTATAGTGGACTATCCTAATAGTTAGACTCCTTTAAGTGCAACAGAACTTTTACATTGTGTGGATTTTCAAAATATTCTTTGCCTTAACAATATTGGTACTTTAAAGAACCGTCCATTGAAAGGTTCTCTAGGTAAGCATAGGGGGTCTTTCTATGCTGTTAGTACAGTAAATGTATTTTGGCACCTTTATTTGCAAGTATAGACTATTTGGAACAAATGTGAGCCACTGTTGACTGAAAAATATTTCTGATTGTATAGTTTACTTCATGATCTGAAACACTGAGTCTGCTTACTTGCACTTGATCAGCCGATAACCGCAGAAAATCTGATTTTGTCAGCAATCTGATCGTATTTACATGCTCTTGAGTAATCAGATAATGGGGAAATTCTGGGTCTGTGTGAGTCAGTTGCACTGCTTTACCTGAAAATATGAAATTGCATCATTTAGAAAATGAAGAATATTTTGAATCTTTTATTTTGTGTTTGGTTTCAGCGCCGCTCCAACAGCGTGTTGCTGCGTCTCACGGCATCCACTGTCTGATCTTGCGCATCAGCAGACTGAGAAATCCGAAAGAAATCAGAGTAAGAGTTCACAGCACTGAGAAATCTGATCACTGAGCTAAAATCCAGCTCTGTTGATCGGATTCCTTAATCGAATTCCTTAATCGAATTCCTTAGTCGGATTCCTTAATCGGATTCCTTAATCGGATTCTTTCATCAGATTTCTAGATCGACGTATGGTGCTTACATGACAATGAATAATCGGATAACTGCAGAAATCAGATGATCGGATAATTGAATGAATGTATCCGCACTCACTGTTCGATTTGTAGTGAGGCTTTAAATGATCCAAAGAGAACTTCATATTCACTAAAGTTCTGGGCGAATTTCTGGACGAAGGTCTGGAGACTTTGGAAGTTCCTCTCTGTCCACAGCTTTTCGTTTTACTGAAGAGGAAGCTCTATTTCAGGTAGCCAAGGACACATTAATTTGTCTCGGCCCGAGTCCTGCACGTCTGCCATTACTGAGCGGCTCTCAGAGTTGTCACTGCAGTCCTTGATTTGTCTCATCTGAATCTTCTCCACGACCTGATCCAGCTGCAACATCCAATCACCAGATCAATCTAATCAGACAGCTAGCCGCTGAGCTCCCCTCAGCTGGAGAGTTCTCTTTCAAGGCTGGTTTTTCTCAGGAGGATGTAGCAGATAAAGATTGGAATGAAAAAAACTCTATTTTTCTACTTGAGCTATTTGGCTTCACTTCTGAATAAGTTGTGAAAGTTCCATTTCGGCAGTTCAGCTCATACTGGGTCTAATTTGAACTTAATTCGGCCTTGAAAAGCCATTTCTTCAGCGGCTCCTCTTATCGCTTCCACTGCAGCGTCTCAGCCTCCCCTCCTTCTCTCTCTCTCGCGCTCTCTCTCTCTCTCTCTCTCTCTCTCTGTCTCTGTCTTCTCTATTTGTCTGTCTGTCTGTCTGTCTCTGACTCTCTCTCTCTCTCTCTCTCTCTCTCTCTCTCTCTCTCTCTCTCTCTCTCTCTCTGTGTGCCTCTCTCTCTCTCTCTCTCTCTCGCTCGCTCGCTCTCTCACTTTCTTTTTCTCATTCCCTCTCCTTTTGAGCTTAGCGTCTCAGAGTTGTAAAGTGCCATTAAACTGTGTGGAAAGTATGTTATGTTCACTGAAAGCTGGAATTACGGTCTAACAAGGCACTCTAATGCTATTAAGTGTTCCGTTTTTAAACTTTATTTCTCATATCCAGCCATTTACAGCGCAATATTTTTCAGAGCTTGTGATTACATTTTTAACTATGACAGTATTATAGATTTTTCTAGAAGGGCTTATATTGAAATTTTTCCCATATTTCCATATATTATTCAATATTATGTAACTTTTGTTCCTCTAAATACAGAAAATGGGGCCAAGCAAAGTGAAGTAAATACCAGCAAACACAAACCCTGCACGGGTTCACCATACGGTCTTTAAAGTGGTCCCTTATTCTTTATGCTTGGATTATTTTAATTACCAGGTTAGTCAAGTTCAGTGACAATAGTTGGCCATGTTTTCAGTATAATGGTTAATGTGCCAAGGCCAAAAAGTTTTACTCTTGATCTTGTTCTTAACTCCTGGTCCCTAATTCCTGATGCTGTAACAATCCTGTGTCTGAGTTCATCCCCCCCCCCACTGTGTGCTGGTTTGCCTGTCTCTGCTATATGCTGAGTGATTCATGGGCAGTTTTGCCTGACATTTTAATGAGGCAGCCTCTGTTTTTGAATATGTTTAAAGACGGGCTGCAAAATGTGGTCTTTTCCTTTTTCTCTTTTTCCTTTGAAAGCATTTTGGATCAATGCATCATGACCACATAAACTACTAAGACCGGTTGGGTTGTGTACGATGCCTTGTTGCGAAGGTTTTTTTTTTTTTTTTCTAATCAAT
Organism: Pygocentrus nattereri; assembly: GCF_015220715.1. Taxonomy (NCBI): domain Eukaryota; kingdom Metazoa; phylum Chordata; class Actinopteri; order Characiformes; family Serrasalmidae; genus Pygocentrus; species Pygocentrus nattereri. The sequence goes on from NC_051219.1 coordinate 45,422,754, forward strand.
AATAATCACGTTGGTCTGCTGCGGTAGACGCAGACAGACCCATTTGTTTGAATATCCGTACGTACTTGATAAATGTCTGGTTTTCTGCGGTAATGACAGGCTTATAATGATGAAGGCATTCAATTAATTGAGACTGTTAATGGTTGCTGAAGTCTTACAGTGACATGAATGCTTGGATTGTCTGCAAAGACAAAGAAAGCATTACTTGCATGGAAAACCGTGTTCAAGAGTTACTGTAGCTGAAGTGGTGGATCACGGTGCTCACAGTGTTGAGGCTAAATTTGATTCCAGTGCTTTTAAAATGCATTTTATCCCATACAATAAGATGCAGACGGTCTGCTAAATAACTGGAACGTAAATGCAGGCAAAATGAATGAAGGGCTGATTATTGGTCAATGGCAAAATCAACCCACAAATACATACATACACTCATTCATACACTTATTCTAAATTTAGAGAGCCTAATTAAGAGATTCAGGTTCTGGGTTCAGACAAGGAGGCTTGTGCAGCGACCAAATCTTCATGCTGCAGAGTATCGTCGAGCCGTGCATTGAATTCCAGAAATCACTGCTGCTCAGCTTCCTCGACTTTAAGAAAGCCTTTGACAGTGTTCATTGGGGAATCACTGTGCCAAATCTGCGGTATCCCTCAGTGTTACATCACCATCTCCAAAAATCTGTACCATGACTCAAGCTGCTGTGTAAAGATAGAAAATGGCCAGGCGAATTTCTTCGACATTGAAACAGGCGTCAGGCAGGGATGTGATGTTTCTCCATTCCTGTTTCTCCTTGTGATCGGCTTAATCATGAAACCAGTGATGGACAAACCGGGGTTCGGCATCCCAAGTCCATCTCACACACCTGCATTTCGCAGGTGACATTGCGCTGCTTGTGCAAACAAAGCCAACCCTCCAACAAATGACCACCAGCATTGAGGAAGAAGCCGTGAAGGTTGGGTTTCAAATCAGTGCAGAGAGACGAAGATAATAAGTGTGAACCACAAAGCGTAGATGAGGGTTACGATGGGGAACTCTTAGTCTACGAAGTGGCTATAGGATCTATAGGATTGGCAAGGCATCAACACCATCATCCCGACAGCTGTGTATGCCAGTGAGACCTGGAAGCACGTGAAGCGGATCGCCGAGAGGCTTAATGTATTCCAGCAGAGTTGTCAGAGGAAAATCCTCCGAGTAACCTACCATGACCACATCACGAATGAGGAGGTTTTAAGAAGAGCAGGCATTCGCCGATTGGACGCTATTATGCTGGGCATGCCCTTTGTCTGTCCGACAGCTATCATCCGAAAATTGCGATGCGCAGGACACCACGGAAGAGGAAGGTTGGCCGGCCACTGAGCACATTCCATACCAAGGACATTCCAAACAGACCTTAAGAGCACTGATTCCCGCTGGGAAGACATGGAAAGCGTAACTGCTAATTTACTCCACTGGCGAATGCTTGTTGCCCGATGTGCTGAGTTGCACAGGAGGAACTAACTAACTAAGTGATGCTTGCATTATATGCATGTGAAGGGTCACATTATTAAGCAGGGTGGATATAATATTTTCTTGTTGTGTAATCAAGCTAATATTGGCGTGGTGGCAGACTTGTCATTGCCATTTCCAGCTTGCCTGGCTTTGATTGGCTGCAGCAACAGCTTAGAATTTTGAACTAGGAACTACGTAGTGACTCTAGACTTCACTGAGAAATGGAGTTTAAAAAATCGATCAGTTTGCTCCGAGATGAACCGATATTTTTACGCTTTTTATGTTGTTTTTGCAGTCTAACCTCAATGTAACGCTCCTAAACCAGTTAAAACAAAATGAACTTTAGCTACGCAATGGCCTTTAATTTACACTTACATTTACAGCGTTTAGGAGACGCTCTGATCCAGAGCGACTTACAAGAAGTGCTTTGTCTGTCTGGAGAAAGTCTCTTTGATAGTTACCAGTAGGTTAGAGAGAGAGATGGTCCTGAGCTCAGATCCTGATAGAAACACAGTCACTGATACAGAGAAAAGGAGCAGCTGAACACAGAACAGTGCAATACAACACACTACAACACACTACAGTACAATACAGTACACTACAGTACACTACACTACAATGCACTACAGTACACAATACAACACACTACATTACATTACACTACACTACAGTACACTACAATGCACTACACTACACAATACAATGCACTACACTACACAATACAACACACTACAATACCATACAATACACTACACTACAATACACTACAATGCACTGCAATACACAATACAACACACCACATTACATTACACTACAACACACTACAATACAGTACACTACACTACAATGCACTACAATACACAATACAACACACTACATTACAGAACACAATACAATACAACACACTACAACATACTACACTACAATACAGTACACTACAGTACACTACACCACAATACAATAAACTACAATACACAATGCAACACAATAAAATACAATAATTTTCTGATGGTCGTCTTTATTAAAAGATGTCCATGTACAGTATTTTGCTCAATAGAGTTTAATTACCATTTAAAAACTGCTACCAAATGAATCTGTAGCCTAAGCACACAAGTACAGTGTATGTTCCATATCGCTGCTGCTGGAAGAAAACCTTGTATCTCAACTTGTCAAAAACTAAAAAACAGAAACATTATGTGAAATTGTGTGTAAATTCCATGATAAATGGAACAAGGAAAAGACCCAAAAGTGACATGGAAAAAATTCTTTTTCCTTCTCCTGTAACGTGACCAATTTGGAGATACGAGGTTTTCTTCTGACAACAGCGATATACGTTAAGAGAGAAATTTAATAAAATCATGAGAGGCATGGGCGTTTATGAATTAGGAGGTAAAGCCAGTATAATGAGTTAAAGTATCATGCTGCACAGAACAAGACAATTGCGTGATTTAACTGGTAAAAGGGAACGTTTCTGTTCCAGAACAGTTAAAGACGATGATGATGACGTTTTCGGTTGTGCTTTTGTTCCTCATACTGTTTCATGACCCTCCTAGAAATGCTGACAATACCTGTGCTCTGCTTAGGAAAGCACATTGTGATGTAATTCATCATGAAAATGACATCATATTGTCACATCGCCCAGTCTTACTCATGAATTCATGTTTTACAGGTGGAAAATGAATGACTCCTTCGTTTCTCCGCGCCCTGGCTCGCGCTACGCCGTCTCTGGAGGGAACCTGCGTATCAGTCAACTCAATAAAGAGGAGGATGTTGGTATTTACCAGTGTCTGGCCTCCAATTCTTTTGGGACCATCCTCAGCAGAGAGGCCAGTCTCCATATTGCTTGTGAGTGGAAGTATTATTTATTATTTTATTTATTATCTAGTTCATAATAACACGACCTATGACATAATAATGTGCAATGCTTCGTTGTTCATACTGTGTTTGGTGACTTAGGAGATGGCCTTATCATAGTTCTTTAGTGTTTTAAATTATGATCATGTACTCAGGGTTCCTGTTGGAGAATGCGCTCTGTGTCCAGAGACGGTGAATCAGCACCGGTACCTCAGCTTAATAATGTGCAGGATCTTTTAAGGCTTTGAACTGAAATATAGATACTCAAATGTGGAGATGTACATAGGGCTTTTACTTATTTTACACCGATCAGGCGTAACATCATGACCACCTCCTCGTTTCTACGCTCACTGTCCATTTTATCAGCTCCAATGACCGTATAGCTGCACTCTGTAGTTCTACAGTTACAGACTGTAGTCCATCTGTTTCTCTGATACTCTGTTACCCTGTTCTTCAGTGGTCAGGACCCCCATGGACCCTCACAGAGCAGGTACTGTTTGGGTGGTGGGTCATTCTCAGCTCTGCAGTAACACTCACGTGGTGGTGGTGTGTTAGTGTGTGTGGTACGAGTGGATCAGACACATCAGTTTTTAAACACCTCAGTGAATAGTCCACCAACCAAAAATATCCAGCCAACAGCGTCCTGTGGGCAGCGTCTTGTGACAACTGATGAAGGCCTAGAGAAGAGGTCACTAATAGGCGGACCACCGAGTCCGGAACCAGATGCTGTCCTGTTTGGACCCGGACTTATAACTGTTAAACTATGGAGAATCATTTGATTTCGACAGGGTGGTCCGATTTTAATTGGCTTAACTTTTCTAGCCTTTACAGTAGTGGTTTAGCAGCCCGGGAGACTCAGAGACCAATCACATGCGTTGTATATATCACACGTGATGCTACTCAGCCAATCAGATCTGTTTACGATGAGCTCTGAGACTCGAGTCAGTGATGCCACACAGGGGAGGGACGAGGAGAGAAACAGCAGTCAGAGAAGAAAGTGAGTCAGAGGGAAGTTATTCCACATGACGTGATCTAAAAAGAGGAAACTGACAGTAAATGTTGTTGAAATCTGACCGAACTGGACTTTATTTGATCTGATGGACAGTAAATGTTGGTGAAATCTGACCGAACTGGACTTTATTTGATCTGATGTTCAGTAAATGTTGGTGAAATCTGACCGAACTGGACTTTATTTGATCTGATGTTCAGTAAATGTTGGTGAAATCTGACCGAACTGGACTTTATTTGATCTGATGTTCAGTAAATGTTGGTGAAATCTGACCGAACTGGACTTTATTTGATCTGATGGTCAGTAAATGTTGGTGAATTCTGACCGAACTGGACTTTGTTTGATCTGATGGTCAGTAAATGTTGGTGAAATCTGACCGAACTGGACTTTGTTATGATCTGATGGTCAGTAAATGTTGTTGAAATCTGACCGAACTGGACTTTGTTTGATCTGATGGTCAGTTAATGTTGGTGAAATCTGACCGAACTGGACTTTATTTGATCTGATTTTCAGTAAATGTTGGTGAAATCTGACCGAACTGGACTTTATTTGATCTGATGTTCAGTAAATGTTGGTGAAATCTGACCGAACTGGACTTTATTTGATCTGATGTTCAGTAAAGGTTGGTGAAATCTGACCGAACTGGACTTTATTTGATCTGATGTTCAGTAAAGGTTGCTGAAATCTGACCGAACTGGACTTTATTTGATCTGATGGTCAGTAAATGTTGGTGAAATCTGACCGAACTGGACTTTATTTGATCTGATGGTCAGTAAATGTTGCTGAAATCTGACCGAACTGGACTTTATTTGATCTGATATTCAGCTGTCGACTGTATAAGATGCTGATATTCCTACTCGGCTACTTCAGTAAACAGTATATGGCACTGCATCATGATGTAAGTTAGACATGATGCTCTGGACCTTCGCTTGAGGATATTTTCTGTAATTGGACCTTACTGAATTTTAATTAAATACCCCTGGACTAGAAGATGACCAACACAAACTGTGCAGCAGCAGATGAGCTACTGTATCGGCTGACTTCATCTACAGTGTGGACCAACATCTAATAGAGGGGACAGTGACTGGACCCAGTGTTTAAAAACTCCAGCAGCACTGCTGTGTCTGATCCACTTGTACCAGCACAACACCTATATAGTAAGTGGAGCTGATAAAATGGACAATGAGCCTTGGAACAAGGACGTGGTCATAATGTTATGTCTCTTCGGTGTATATTGTACATCCCCAGTTAGTAATGCAGCTTACAGCCCAGGAACCAGAAGTTCAGTCAGATTGCCCTGGATTGTCATTTTCCCTCACAGCTGCGCTGGTTCAGTCGTAGATCTCCTTTCTGGGTTAGTGAGCATCTCTTTCCCCAGCAGTGTTACTGCAGTGCTGTTGAATACTGTATTATTGCTGATAGTGACAGACTGTGTGGTATACTTTTGAACCACATCAGAGTTAGTGCCTTGTGTGTAGATCAAATTGATTTTGTCTGTAAGATTCGTTTGCACTGATCCTGGATTGAAGCGCTCCTGCTACGAGGAACCAGGCTGTTCAGCTGATGGCTGCGGCTCGGCTCAGGAAAGTGCTTGAGATGATGTGATTGTGGAGGGCCTTGACGGAGCGGCTGGAGCCGATACTTTACTTTACTGCGCTCATTTGTCTCTTTTACGAGACACACCGGGAGGGAGCTCTGATGGCAGGGTGAACTTTTTGCTTCTCTTTTGGCGGCTGGCCATCTTAATGGCAGTTCAGATACAGCGTGACTGATGGGTGCGGGAGATTGAATGCCAATGTCCGTTTCCTGCAGGCAGGCCCGGGATGAGCTTATAAACAGCCCCAGCATCCATCACACTCCAGGGGAGGAATACACACCATCATGAGACGGCCAGACTTTGTGTTATTAATATTTCTTTTCTATTACCTCGGTTTACCCTGCCCTATGTGTCATATTGATTGGTCTCATCCATTGTCCAGCACTGTCTGCACTTTAAGGAGCCTAGCAAAAAACAGAGACTGAGGGGCAGTCGTGGGCTGGAGGTTAGGGAACCAGCCCTGTGACCGGAAGGTTCGATCCCCTTGGCTGACAGTCCATGACTGATGTGTCCTTGAGCAAGACACCTAACCCCCAACTGCTCCCTGGGCGCTGTGGATAGGGCTGCCCACCGCTCTGGGCAAGTGTGCTCACTGCCCACTAGTGTGTGTGTTCACTAGTGTGCATGTATGTGGGTGTTTCACTGCACGGATGGCTGAAATGTCTAAATCCACAGTGTGTAAACACAGAGACAAATGATTCTATTCTATTCTGAAGTATTAGTTTCTTCTTAGCTGTGGTAAAATCACTGTAATGCACAGCCTTGAGAAGATTATTGCATTTGCGAAAAGCTAAAATTCACCAATATTCGATAAATTATTTACTGTTCAAAGGCTCGTATCATGGAGAAGCAGTAGAATTTGATATCGTGTGCAGACATTTTTAAAGCATTGAGATGTACTGTTGACTGATAACACTGTTTTCACTGTTTTCTCTGGTTTTTCTACCTCAGTAACTGCTGTGTTTCTGTCCGTCGTCTGACTGCGTGACTCTCAGATCACAGCAGGTTAATATCTCTGCACCTTATTCCACGACCTCATGTCCAGAATGAGTGCTGTGTCGGTGCTGCACTGTCCTGTCTGTTTACTGGGTCTAATGTCTGTTTAATTTATCGTATTTATTGTGTCTAGTTTAATTTCTTGTTTGCACACGATGTCTGCACGTTCAGTACGTTTGTACTGTGTGTTCCTTGTTGCTCCGTGATGATCCTGGAGGAACCTAATTTCACTCCACTGTGTACGGCTACAGAGACGGCGTGACATTAAAAGCCTCTTGACTTGACTCCTCAGTCCATGTGGGTCGTGTAGCATCGTTATTGGGACTAAGCCTCGTATCTCCAAAATTGTGTCTTAACAGGAAAAAACATGTCACGTTTCAATATTTCGAGACAAAAGTCGTAATATCTGGAGGATAAGGGGGGGGCTAACTGTAGGGGGGCTAACTGTAGGTGGACAGCCGTAGCGAGGTGGGGTCTCGGTTGCTGTCCTGGCGCCGGAGCTCCACTCACTCCCGTCTCTCAGTGGATCATTTTGATCTTCATCCTCACTGTCTGTAAAACTTCATGCCCTCTTTGAATGGAAGAGATGAAGCCCCCTATAGCCATGAAGACGACCCTGCCTGAGGTTCTCCTTCAACAACACAGACAGACGGATTCCTCCGACTCCGTCCGGCTCTTTATTCTAGACAGACGTGGTTTCCTCCGACTCCGTCCGGCTCTTTATTCTAGACAGACGTGGTTTCCTCCGACTCCGTCCGGCTCTTTATTCTAGACAGACGTGGTTTCCTCCGACTCCGTCCCGCTCTTTATTCTAGACAGACGTGGTTTCCTCCGACTCCGTCCCGCTCTTTATTCTAGATAAACATGGTTTCCTCCGACTCCGTCCGGCTCTTTATTCTAGACAGACGTGGTTTCCTCCGACTCCGTCCAGCTCTTTATTCTAGATAAACATGGTTTCCTCCGACTCCGTCCCGCTCTTTATTCTAGATAAACATGGTTTCCTCCGACTCCGTCCGGCTCTTTATTCTAGACAGACGTGGTTTCCTCCGACTCCGTCCAGCTCTTTATTCTAGATAAACATGGTTTCCTCCGACTCCGTCCCGCTCTTTATTCTAGATAAACATGGTTTCCTCCGACTCCGTCCGGCTCTTTATTCTAGACAGACGTGGTTTCCTCCGACTCCGTCCCGCTCTTTATTCTAGACAGACGTGGTTTCCTCCGACTCCGTCCGGCTCTTTATTCTAGACAGACGTGGTTTCCTCCGACTCCGTCCGGCTCTTTATTCTAGACAGACGTGGTTTCCTCCGACTCCGTCCGGCTCTTTATTCTAGATAAACGTGGTTTCCTCCGACTCCGTCCGGCTCTTTATTCTAGACAGACGTGGTTTCCTCCGACTCCGTCCCGCTCTTTATTCTAGACAGACGCGGTTTCCTCCGACTCCGTCCGGCTCTTTATTCTAGACAGACGCGGTTTCCTCCGACTCCGTCCGGCTCTTTATTCTAGATAAACGTGGTTTCCTCCGACTCCGTCCGGCTCTTTATTCTAGATAAACGTGGTTTCCTCCGACTCCGTCCGGCTCTTTATTCTAGATAAACGTGGTTTCCTCCGACTCCGTCCGGCTCTTTATTCTAGACAGACGCGGTTTCCTCCGACTCCGTCCGGCTCTTTATTCTAGACAGACGCGGTTTCCTCCGACTCCGTCCGGCTCTTTATTCTAGATAAACGTGGTTTCCTCCGACTCCGTCCGGCTCTTTATTCTAGACAAGCTTTAAAACATCCATCGTACAAATTACTTCTGTATTCATCATTTAAACATTTCAGTGAAATTTATTATCACTTGAATGTAATTTTTTTTTCCAATCAAAACATATTGGTTTCTTAAATTGAAATGCACCTTCATTGTTATCCATTTTACATAAACCAGTTACTTGAATACAGCACAGTTCATTTAACATTGATGTGTTTTCGGTTTGTAAGTGTAACATCCACTTTTTTTTTTTTTGAGTGACTCTATCTTTCTTAAGGATTCACCTTTTCCAGATGAGGTGCTAAGCAGCAGTAGTATGTGATGGCTTCAGTATGTGTAGGCGCAGAGGCCGGAAATGGCCTTTTAAAAATGAATTCTGATGTTTTAGTACATAAAACCACACAAAAGTCGTAAGTGGACATCGGGGAAAATAAATAATTAATGTAGGCTATGAGTGCTTTATTAATAATTGCAACCGTTATTTCTTCTACGAAGCAGTGCGCTCACTGAGCTGGGAGCACTGAGTACGGCCTCCGTTTGCTCTCAAAACAGCCTCAGTTCTTCATGGCATGAGTTCCACAAAGATGGTGAAGACATTCCTTTATACCATTCCTGCAGATTTATCAGGTGCACATCTGCTGTTTGAGCTTTTCCCAAGTGTGTTTTGTTATATTCAGATCCGGTGGCTGTGAAGAACACTGAACATGACAATGCGTTCATGGAACCAGCTTGAGATGATTTTGCATCTCTGTGCCTCAGCAGAACTTGAGATTCATCAGACCAGGCTTTGTAGGTCCAGTCTTCAGCTCTCCAGTTTGTGAGCCTGTGCACATTGCAACCTCAGCTTTCTGTTCTTGGGTGACAGATGTGGGATCTGATGTGGTCTTCTGCTTTTCTAACCCATCTGCCTCAAGGTTCGATGTGTTGTGCCTCCTGAGATGCTTTTCTGCTCACCACAGTTGTGCAGAGTGGTTTTCTGAGTTTCTGTAGCTCAAACAAGTTCTCTGGCCATTCTCTGTCGACCGCTCTCATCAACAAGACATTGCTGGATGTCTTCACTATATTGCACCATTCTGAGTAAACCGTAGAGACTGGTGTGTGTGTGTGTGTGTGTGTGTGTGTGTGTGTGTGTGTGTGTGTGTGTGTGTGTGTGTGTGGAAATCCCAGGAGATCAGCATTAGGGCTGGGCGATTTAATCAAAAAGTAATTGGAACCGACATTCAGAACCTCTAATCTTGCCCCACTCTGTTCCCTTAAAAACGGACTCCAGTCTGCGACATGGAAGGTGAGGCTACGTTCACACAGCAGGTAAAAGTGGCCCAAATCATTTTTTTCAGTCTGAACAGATCAGCTCCTAAACTGACCCGCAAAACGACGGGTCACGTTGCTTCATGTGGCTCGTCCAGAGGTAAACAATCATAACTATGAACGAACACCATGAAGCTTCATTGACTGACAGCTGGGCTCATCACCCAGAGTCACTTCTTCAGTTCGTGTCCTCTGATTCTTTAAACTTCGCTCTCAGACTTTTAACTGTTTTTTGACGCTGCAGGCTCGTTCTCCTCGTTCTCCTCGTTCTCCCAAACGTTTGAGTCTCAGCAGAATGACATGAATGTCGAGTTGGATTGATGTAAAAGCCGCCTGAATTCTGATCTGGCTGTTGAGCGACTTGCATCAAGATATGCAGAGAATATTTACAGCACAGACCTGCTCAGTGAACTATGAGGGCAAAAAAGAACAAACAAACAAACAAAAACAAAATAATCGCTCATTAATCGTTATCAAGATAAAAAAAAAAAAAAAAAAAAAATCCATTAATCGTGATATTGATTTGAGGTCATATCACCTAGCACTAATCAGCAGTTATAGAAATACTAAAACCGGCCCATCTGGCAACAACAATCATGCCACGGTCAAAATCCCAGAGATTGATGTGGAAATTGCCTGAAGCTACTATCTGCATAATTTTGTGCACAGCAAAGCTGCAACACGACTGACTGATCTGATAATTGCATGTTCATCTGTTCCTGATAAAGTGCTCTGAGAGTGCAGTTTGTTAAACATTAATACAGAAATTAATTGATGTATTTTACGTGTGTAATAATGAGGATTTTACACTGGCTTTAAATGTGATTTAGTCCGATTTTAGAAATGCAATATTTACTTTTTCTTTCCACCTTTGTGTAACGTAATTATCTGGTGATTGATAATAGGGACTGAGACTGAAGACTCATCTCTTTACACAGCACTTAAATGAGCACTGAATTATAAGCTGCACTTATTTTATTGTCCTGCACTCTGTATTGTAGTTTATTGTATTGTATCTTATTGTATTGTAGTTTATTGTTATTGTATTGCATTGAATGGCTCAGAGTTCTGCGTTCAACTCTGGTTCTTTTTCTCTTGGTGTCTGCAGTGACATCTTGTTTCTGTCAGTATCTGAGCTCAGGACCGTCTCTCTCTCTGACCTACTGGTAACTAGCAGAGAGACTTTCTCTAGACAGACAAAGCTCTTCTTGTAAGTCGCTCTGGATCAGAGCGTCTGCTAAATGCTGTAAATGTAATAAAAATGTAAATGTAATGGGGTGAATCAGAGAAGCCAAAGAGCGGAGGATATAATTAAAAGTCTGTTGGGAGCAATTTAAGATGTCACAAGACCTGTGACATTTTCAAAGGCATGAAAATTGTCAAAATGTATGTCAAAGGTTTATTAAGATCACACATTATATATAGCAATTAAAAAAACAGAACTTTTTTCATTGCTGAGTGATGACATGGATCAAAAACACAGAAGAGTAAGAACTTGTTACATGTTTTGATTTAGAGTATACATAGTAGAAATATAATTGCATCTGGGTGGTCCTCTCTGGGACCCTAGTCTAGCACATCAGATCCAGGAGCTTCTGAACATTAGAGCCAAGTGTGTTGGATCTGAAAGGTAGTAGATCTTCCGGAGTCAGGCACCCATCAATTTGGTCATCTTGTAAATTAAAAGATCTAGACGGACGTAGTCATTCTGTCATTTAAAGAGAAGTAGTCAAATGTTAATGATGCATTAGATGATGCTTAGAGTGTGTATGACCGCTCGGTCATTTTACGTGGCCGACCACTTCGTGGCTGAGTTGCTGTCGTTCCCAATCGCTTCCACTTTGTTATAATCCCACTGACAGTGGACTGTGGAATATTTAGTAGTGAGGAAATTTCACGACTGGACTTGCTGCACAGGTGGCGTCCGATCACGGCACCATGCTGGAATTCACTGAGCTCCTGAGAGCGACCCATTCTTTCACTAATGTCTGTAGAAGCAGTCTGCAGGCCGAGGGGCTCGGCTTTACACACCTGTGGCCATGGAAGAGACTGGAACACCTGAACTCAGTGATTTGGATGGGGGAGTGAAAACTTTCGGCAATATAGTGTGTGAGGGTGTACTTGGGGGTGTGTGTGTTTTTATAGTGGGGGGGTGTGTGTGGTTTTATAGTGGGGGTGTGTGTGGTTTTATAGTGGGGGTGTGTGTGGTTTTATAGTGGGGGAGTGTGTGTGTGTATTTTTATAGTGGGGGTGTGTGTGTGTGTTTTTATAGTGGGGGGGTGTGTGTGTGTTTTTGTAGTGGGGGGGTGTGTGTGTGTTTTTATAGTGGGGGTGTGTGTGTGTGTTTTTATAGTGGGGGTGTGTGTGTGTGTTTTTATAGTGGGGGGGTGTGTGGTTTTATAGTGGGGGTGTGTGTGGTTTTATAGTGGGTGGGGGTGTGGTTTTATAGTGGGGGAGTGTGTGTGTGTTTTTATAGTGGGGGGGTGTGTGTGTGTTTTTGTAGTGGGGGGGTGTGTGTGTGTTTTTGTAGTGGGGGGGTGTGTGTGTATTTTTATAGTGGGGGTGTGTGTGTGTTTTTATAGTGGGGGTGTGTGTGTGTGTGTTTTTATAGTGGGGGTGTGTGTGTGTGTTTTTATAGTGGGGGTGTGTGTGTGTGTTTTTATAGTGGGGGTGTGTGTGTGTGTTTTTATAGTGGGGGGTGTGTGTGTGTTTTTATAGTGGGGGTGTGTGTGTGTGTGTTTTTATAGTGGGGGTGTGTGTGTGTGTGTTTTTACAGTGGGGGGGGGTGTGTGTGTTTTTATAGTGGGGGGTGTGTGTGGTTTTATAGTGGGGGTGTGTGTGGTTTTATAGTGGGGGAGTGTGTGTGTGTGTGTATTTTTATAGTGGGGGTGTGTGTGTGTGTGTGTTTTTATAGTGGGGGGGTGTGTGGTTTTATAGTGGGGGTGTGTGTGGTTTTATAGTGGGTGGGGGTGTGGTTTTATAGTGGGGGAGTGTGTGTGTGTATTTTTATAGTGGGGGTGTGTGTTTTTATAGTGGGGGGGGGTGTGTGTGTTTTTGTAGTGGGGGTGTGTGTGTGTGTTTTTATAGTGGGGGTGTGTGTGTGTGTTTTTATAGTGGGGGTGTGTGTGTGTGTTTTTATAGTGGGGGGTGTGTGTGTGTTTTTATAGTGGGTGGGTGTGTGTGTGTGTTTTTATAGTGGGGGGGGTGTGTGTGTGTGTTTTTACAGTGGGGGGGGTGTGTGTGTTTTTATAGTGGGGGGTGTGTGTGGTTTTATAGTGGGGGTGTGTGTGGTTTTATAGTGGGGGGGTGTGTGGTTTTATAGTGGGGGAGTGTGTGTGTGTGTATTTTTATAGTGGGGGTGTGTGTGTGTGTTTTTATAGTGGGGGGGTGTGTGTGTGTTTTTATAGTGGGGGGGTGTGTGTGTGTTTTTATAGTGGGGGTGTGTGTGTGTGTTTTTATAGTGGGGGTGTGTGTGTGTGTTTTTATAGTGGGGGGTGTGTGTGTGTTTTTATAGTGGGGGTGTGTGTGTGTGTTTTTATAGTGGGGGTGTGTGTGTGTGTTTTTATAGTGGGGGGGGTGTGTGTGTGTTTTTATAGTGGGGGGGTATGTGTGTGTTTTTATAGTGGGGGGGTGTGTGTGTGTTTTTATAGTGGGGGGGTGTGTGTGTGTGTTTTTATAGTGGGGGGGGTTTGTGTGTGTGTGTTTTTATAGTGGGGGGGGTGTGTGTGTGTGTGTTTTTATAGTGGGGGGGGTGTGTGTGTGTGTGTGTTTTTATAGTGGGGGGGTGTGTGTGTGTTTTTATAGTGGGTGGGTGTGTGTGTGTGTTTTTATAGTGGGGGTGTGTGTGTGTGTTTTTATAGTGGGGGGGGGTGTGTGTGTTTTTATAGTGGGGGGGGGGTGTGTGTGTTTTTATAGTGGGGGGGTGTGTGTGTGTTTTTATAGTGGGGGGTTGTGTGTGTGTGTTTTTATAGTGGGGGGGGGTGTGTGTGTGTTTTTATAGTGGGGGGGTGTGTGTGTGTTTTTATAGTGTATTTATATTCTGTCGTTATAGCGGCGTCACTCCGGAGTCCAGCTATAGAGGCCTTTTAAAAGCTATGCAGTTTTACAGTTTGACAGTTTTCATAATTTAGTTAACCCCCTGGACGTTTACGCTGTACAGAAAATGCTGCAGATTTTACTCAGACAGTAAATCTCACACAGCAGAGACGGAGTTATTGTGATGTTAATAATAATATGATATGGTACACAGCCAGCATATGGTAGATTATTTCCCCAAAGTTCAATAACGCTGACTCAACAAATAACGACTCGGTCAACAGGAAGAGTGAATAAATCCGTGTGTGTCATTTTATTTAACATTTTTATCCCTTTTTCTGGTCCTGTTTCTTGTTTGTAGGGGATTAGAGGTACTTTCTACTTCTAAAAGCTCCGTGGCTTGAACGAACGTAGCTGCCTTAAGGTAACACCCAGTCCCTTTAGCACAGTTCCAAAGCACATCAGCGTTAATTTTCGGTTCCAAGCTGAGCTTCAATCTTAAATCAAGATAGATGTTTTTACCTTGCTGCTTCATGTTCTTGGTCATATTGGGAGGAATCTGTTCTATTCAAAAGACAAAATTCTTCTTTCTCTGTAATCTTTGATTGAAGTGTTGAAAAATTATTATTATTAATCTTATTTTCTACCTGAGCATTGAAGTCTGTAGAATAAATGGGGGGTATTTTTGCTGTTTTCTAAGGTTTTCTGATGTGCTGAGAGACCAGGATTCCCAGTTTCCAAATATGTTTAACAAGCTGTTTAACAGCACATTAGTCCACTCGGTTCTCTCGGTTCTCTT
>NC_051219.1:45442584-45502584 GCF_015220715.1 Pygocentrus nattereri
GCCGTGTCATACCTATTCAGCCGTGCCCGCAGAGTGACCGTCATTTGAGACGGTTAAGGTAGTCGGAGGCATGCAAGGGCTTTCATCACACGGAACCGAGCGCCCCTCCCGCTGATCCAGTCTAGCACAAGCCGTTTAATTATGCCAGCTACGTAGAATGAATTGACGTTATGTAAGTACTGACAGGAGTAACACTTGTCCAGGAGTTAATCAGTTCTGGTACTGACTGGTTAGGAACCCGTACCAGTTTAGTGCTGGTTCTCCGTATTCATCTCTACTTGGAGACGGCCTGGCCTCAGGATTTTGTGTCTTTTTAAAAATCATTGTTAACCATTTATTCATGATGGAACAACTTCCGTATAATTGAAAGTAAAAGGTTGTACTCGACCTGAAAATATAAATAAAGAAATATTAATAAATATAATATAAATAAATTGGCACTTTGCCAGAACAATCAGTGGGCTTGATAGGGTGGTATAAATAATCAACATTGGTCATATTTACAATCGTGTTTGGCTTAGTTTCTTTATCTAAACAAAACAATTGGCGCCCCGGTTGAAAACCACTGCTTTACATGTTTAAATAAAATTTTATATATAATTAATCCCACTTTATATTGTGTCTCTAATAATGTGAACAACATAGGCAACAACATTGTAACTGCTGATGATTGAGTCAGTATTACAGATGGATTACAGAGCTACAGCCCATGTAATTACATATGTGTATTAACTTGTTTTGCTTCGAGTAATTACACAAGTATATCTTGATAGTTGTAACAGTCTATTCTCTCATGTAATTACGCAAGGGTAGTAACATAAATGCGATTCCATTTGTTATGGAACTGAAACAGCAGGTATCTTTTCTCATCTAAAGACGTAACATTAATTAAACGTGTTACATTTCCCTCAAAGCAATTATTACACAGTACCTACAGAATAACTGCACAGGACCTGCCCACCTGCTTTAAAGTGTAACTTGTAAAAGATACACTAGTTTAATTACGAGACAAAACAAGTTGATACACATGTAATTACATAAGCTGTAGTTCTGTAACATGAACTAAATCAGTTATATTGTTGTTGCATATGTTATTCATGTGTAACTACACAGTTATTAGACACTTGATATAAAGTGGCACAGAATAAAAGCTGTTTGCTCCCAGTTGAGGCTCTAACTTGGCTTTAACATGATGTATTAACTGTGTCTGTTTTTGTTTCTTATTCATTTTTTATTTGCTTTTTTTCCTGCATTTTCTTTTCTCAGTAATGACTTCTTGACAGCTATACCACTGCATACATTAAATAGACAAGGTATTTTTGTCTTGGTTGTCAAAGAACACACAATTACTGAACGCTTTAACATCCCAGCAGGCATATTAACAAAGCACAATGAATTAACACAAAAAAAACTAAAATAAAATATCAATATGACTTAAATAAATTAGTAAAAGAAAATATTTTTAACCCCCCCCCCCAAAATATTTGTTTATTTGTTTGTGATGTTGGTTCAAACATTCCCTGAAGGCAGACCAGCAGTTATTACTGTGTTTTAATGTAATAAACATGATGTATGTTGATTTGGCTTATATTCAGTTACCCTTAGGGGGAGATTTTAAGTTTTAGAGAAGAAAGGCTTTGTGTGTGTGGACAAGGATTTTTTTTAACACATATATTAACATAATACTCACTTCAAGCCAACTTACTAAGTTGCTTAATTCATGTGGAATAGACTCATTTAATACAAGGTTTCTGGAAGACGTCTTGAAGCAGCGCCTCGGTGTGCAGTCAACTGAATAGGCTGGTTTTGTCTGAATAGGCTGAAAAGGCTTGTTTGTGCTCCAGTTGAACTCCATGCAGGCTTGTGTGAGGATGTGTAACACCCACTCCTAACTCCTAGTCATTTCCGAACACTGTAATTTACCCGCCCTGCCATCTCAAACTCTGCAGATTTTGCCTAATTGATGGGCAGACAAGCCATTTGGCTCCATACCCAACCTTAAAGTGGCTGCAGCTTCACACCCAGAGGACAGTGATCTTGCCCTGTGATCCGGGTCCTTGTTCAGCGTTTCCTGCGTTAGGCAGGGAGATTGTCTTCTCTATCTTTTTTGCCTGTCAGCCTCTTTGAGGTTTAAAACCTAATCTTATGTTAAGCTTCTTTGGACATCGTCTATTAAACCGGTTGTACATCACGGGTTACAAGTGCTTCCTCACTAGTGAGTAACTGATGCATTCCTGCTTATTAATGCAGCTCTGAAGGCTCAGGGTTCAGCACTAAACCTTATGGCCTCTTTATTATTTTTAGCTCAGAAAGATTCCTTACAGTGCCTTTACACACACCAATCAGGGGTAACACTCTGACCACCTCCTCGTTTCTACCCTCACTGTCCACTTTATCAGCTCCACTTACTGTATAGCTGCTCTCTGTAGTTCTACAGTTACAGACTGTAGTCCATCTGTTTCTCTGATACTCTGTTACCCTGTTCTTCAGTGGTCAGGACCCCCATGGACCCTCACAGAGCAGGTACTGTTTGGGTGGTGGGTCATTCTCAGCACTGCTGTAACACTGACGTGGTGGTGGTGTGTTGGAGTGTGTTGTGCTGGTACGAGTAGATCAGATACAGCAGTTCTGCTGGAGTTTTTAAACACTGTGTCCACTCACTGTCCACTCTATTAGACACTCCTACCTTGTCAGTCCACCTTGTAGATGTAGAGTCAGAGACGACAGCTCATCTGCTGCTGCACGGTTTGTGTTGGTCACAGGACACTGTAATTTTTTATATATATATATATATATATATATAATGTGTGTGTGTGTGTGTGTGTGTGTGTGTGTGTGTGTTGGTATTGGAAAAGGGGTATTGTCTACTCTGACCTCTTTTCCTTACTACACTATCATCTCCAGTCTTCCAAACATTGCACATACTTGATTTGAGACTTTTCAGGTACACTGAGGTGGGACATATTGGCATTAGTCCTAAGTAGCACCCCACAATCTGAAAGTTCATTGGCTCATTACCTCGCAGCATCTTCTGTTGCTGCATGTGAAACATTTCGCAATTAACCTTTTAAGAGTGACACGCATTTGCATATTTTCCAGAAGGTTGATTTTATCTGAAATTAGAGAAGTGTCCGAGCACTTTTGGGAGGGATTTGCATTGCATTTCATGAGAATATCTGAAGTGCCCGTTTTCCGAATGTCTGCAAGCCTCCGCTTTGTTTAAAAGAGACTTGTGCCTTGGGAATCAATGAAGCCGTCTTCAGCGATGAGACATTTATTAGCTGACCTCCTTCTCCTCCCCGTGAATCAGCAAAGCCTATAACTTACATTTCCAGTTGCTCCCTGAGGCACGACCAATCAGCCACCTTGTTTCTGAGTGGGATGTTGGTGCTTTGAAATTCATCAAGCCTCAGAGCTGTGCTGGGAAGTGGGGCTATTTCTCTATGCTGGGCTGATAAAGTCTCTCTCTTTTTATTTATTTCTTTATTTACTGCTGTAAATTTATGCTGTGTTTACATAGAAATAGAGGTGTACAGTGTGCATCGCATTCTAATTAAATGTTTCCATTTCAGACTTGCGGTTTAATCCATTCACACTTCACTTTTGTGTCCTCTCCACTTCTCTGTAACGCACTTGGGGTCAGTCTCCGAGACTAAAATGAGTTTATGTTGGTAATTCTCCACTGACACTGAAATTTTATCCATGATTAGGCTTAATCCACGTCTGGGAGACCATCACTTAATATTAGAGTTAATTATACAACAGTTAGTTGTGGCCACGTCAGCTTCTTACTTTGTGCACAAACAGAAATCGGACACTGTTAAGATCACATTTGACCAACAGCCGATTTGCTCTGACTCTCTAAATTCCCAAACTGGACTATTGGTCTGTCTATTGGTCAGTCTATCTATTGATCTTTTGGTCTATCTATCTGTTGGTCTGTTGGTCTGCCTATCTATTTATTGGTCTGTTGGTCTGTCTATCTATTTATTGGTCTGTTGGTCTGTCTATCTATTTATTGGAATATTATATTCTTCTGTCTATCTATTGATATTTTGGTCTCTCTATCTATCTGTTGGTCTGTTTATCTTTTGATCTGTTGGACTATTGGTCTGTCTATCTATTTATTGGGCTATTGGTCTGTCTATTGGTCAATCTATCTATTGATCTTTTGGTCTGTCTATCTGTCTATCTGTCTGTCTGTCTATCTGTCTATCTGTCTGTCTGTCTGTCTGTCTGTCTATCTGTCTGTCTATCTGTCTATCTGTCTGTCTGTCTATCTGTCTATCTGTCTATCTGTCTATCTGTCTGTCTGTCTGTCTGTCTGTCTGTCTGTCTGTCTGTCTGTCTGTCTGTCCATCATGTTACTTCGATGTGGTTTCAATTCTCATACTCTTGTCTGACTCTGGCCATGAAGTGCTTACTCTGTTTAGATGAAACAAAGTATGCAGTATCAGTATCAGTCCATACAAATGCTTTGTAAACACGGTTCCAAGGCTGAATAAGTCTGGTTAATTATTCGGGTCTCGTAAGTCTGGCTTTCACAGAGCCACTACTGGCCTATCCTATGAAATGAATATGAGGTCAGTGAGGCATTCAAGAAGAAAACTGAATATTGAAGAAGAAAAGTTTTCCTGACAGCAGGCAGTAAAGGAACTTGTAGCACAGCAGCACTGTACTTTAGGGCCCCGTTCAGCCGGAAAAAAACTCCCCCAATGTTTATCAAGCCCCCTGTGTTGAGAATGGCGTATGCACAGTGTGCGTTTGTGTGAGAGAATGAGAGAAAAAGCGTGGGCACTTGGGTATTGAGTTGTTTTGAGAACGGATGCATGGCTCATGAATATTCTGTTTGAATATTCAACTCCCCAGACAAAACTCCCTCAGCGAATCAAGGTGCACGTAAGGTGCAGACAAGTTCCATCACAATTTGTTCACTTCTGAAGAGAAACAAACAAAAGTGTGCTGAGTGAAAATATGTTTGATTGTTTTGGTGGAGAAGCTGTAATAATTATTCTATTTAAAGCGAGCTGCCGTCTTGCCACACGCTCACGTGGACCTCAAAGTAATCCTCTGTAATTGGTTTGACAGTTCGGTGTGTTTATTTGACAAAATACCACTGTTTTTCAGTAATAAGTTCACTTGATCATCATTATGAGATGATCATAAACCCAGACTTCATCTAGCTGTTTTGACACTCAGGTTTTCTGTGTCTGAATAGTTCAGTGAAACTTTGGTTTTCTTGGTTTTGCCTGATCTGGTAGCCGAGTGGATCCACGTCGTCGTCGGACCTATCAATGTCTATCAATCTATCATTTAGAGAAGCCATGAGAGCGAAATCGGTCAAAATCAAGGAAAGCAGGTAGAAAACGGTTTGGATGCAGCCATTGACTTTTTTAGATGTCGGCTCTTTTGTCACGTTTGGCAGCGAAAAATGTTACTCAATCAATTAACGCCGCAGAGCAGCTAGGGGCAGGATTATATTTTAATGTTATAGGTTTGAATATTTGTAATTGGCGCAATAATAAGCAGTCAGAAGTGACCAAGTCACCATCTCTGGCAAATTAAGACAAAGAAAACAAGGTAAGGTTCTGTGATGAAATCCAAATGAGAATCCTGAATGAAAGCAAAGCCAGGACGGTGGCTGACCTGTGTTTTTCTCTCTCTGTCCCAGATTTGGAGGATTTTAAAACCCAGAGGAGAAGTCCGGTTAGGGTTCGTGAAGGCCAAGGGGTGGTCCTGCTTTGTGGACCTCCACCACACATGGGAGGTGAGTTGAGATATTCCATCACAGTTTACTTTTAGGAAAGTCTCATCAGAAGAAAATGGTCTTGTGTTTCTTTACAGCTGTTTACCACTGCTGGAAAAAGCATAACTTGAAAGTCTTGTGCTGTTAACTTTTGCCTTTTTGTAGTTTTCCTCTCATTCATTCAGTCAGTGGGCACATTTGCACTATTGGCTCAGCAGCTACATGTGGCGATATATGTGTCCATGCTCTGTGCACAAGTGCCTAATGTGAGTTTTGCTGCAGAATGTTCATTATCATTTATAATGAGTTATATTACACTGACCGTAACGCTTTATACAGTCATTCGTACTGTCAGTAGTACGTTTTTTGTTCATGTGCATCAGAGGAGTGTTTTTTTTCCCCACTCTCAGATGAATAAATGCAGCCTCCTGTTGCCTCACTTCGACGCGAGGCCAAATAGCCTGGCTGGCATAATGGGTCATCACTCTCCCGTTGAGGTCTAGGTGAACTGAGTGGGTTTGGAACATCATAATTGTCCTGATTAATAATCAAACCAGCACCTCAAATGAGTGGCAGGAATGTTTAGTCGAAGCTAGCAGGCTTTCACTTTTTGTGGGTCAGTCCAAATTACATATCTTCAAAAAAAAAGTCTGTGAAGGTCAGCCCTGCAATAGTCCTTCAGGAATTTGCATTCACAGATTCGCAGTAATGCAGCTAACCCAGGGGTCTTCCATTAAAATTCAGTAAGGTCCAGTTAGAGAAGAGGTTCAGAGCTCCAGAACATCATAACGTCTGACCTGCATCGTGACTCAGTGCCATATGCTGTTTACTGAAGTAGCCGAGTAGGAATATCAGCATCTTATACAGTCGACAGCTGAATATCCAGTTCGGTCAGATTTCACCAACATTTACTGAACGTCAGATCAAATAAAGTCCAGTTCGGTCAGATTTCACCAACATTTACTGAACGTCAGATCAAATAAAGTCCAGTTCGGTCAGATTTCACCAACATTTACTGAACGTCAGATCAAATAAAGTCCAGTTCGGTCAGATTTCACCAACATTTACTGAACGTCAGATCAAATAAAGTCCAGTTCGGTCAGATTTCACCAACATTTACTGAACGTCAGATCAAATAAAGTCCAGTTCGGTCAGATTTCACCAACATTTACTGAACGTCAGATCAAATAAAGTCCAGTTCGGTCAGATTTCACCAACATTTACTGAACGTCAGATCAAATAAAGTCCAGTTTGGTCAGATTTCAACAACATTTACTGAACGTCAGATCAAATAAAGTCCAGTTCGGTCAGATTTCAACAACATTTACTGAACGTCAGATCAAATAAAGTCCAGTTCGGTCAGATTTCAACAACATTTACTGAACATCAGATCAAATAAAGTCCAGTTCGGTCAGATTTCAACAACATTTACTGTCAGTTTCCTCTTTTTAGATCACGTCATGTGGAATAACTTCCCTCTGACTCACTTTCTTCTCTGACTGCTGTTTCTCTCTTGGTCCCTCCCCTGTGTGGAGTCACTCACTTGAGTCTCAGAGCTCATCGTAATGCACAGATCTGATTGGCTGAGTAGCGTCTCGTGTGATATTCACAACGCATGTGATTGGTCTGTGAGTTTCTGGCCGCTAAATCGGTACCGTAATGACTAGAAATGTTACGTTGATTAAAATCGGACCACCCCGTCAAAATTAAATAATTCTCCATAGTTTATATGTTACAGGTCCAGGTTTGCATAGGACAGCGTCTGGGTCTGGACCTGTTAGTGACCTCTGAACTAACGCCTCACAATATTTGGAAGGGCTTGCAAATTTGTCCCTTCGTTGCATTGTTTTCTATTGAAAGTGGAAAGTACTTCCGCAGTTGCTGTAAGCATGTTATGTGCATGTAATCAATAAAACCATGTTATACAACAAAACCATGCCTGATCTTTCCGAGGAGTGTGACCGGTCACAAGCATTGCGCTCTAACGAACGCCCACTAATTTCTGTACTTTGACAAAAACTGAATTATCTGCTAGCTTTGAATTTCTGTCAAACACATTGCAATTCAAAGAACCCAAAGGCTTCACTACCAGTGCTAATGTTATGGCACTAAGAACAGTAAATATTATAAAGATCTTATGATGCGTAATGCTTCCTACATTCTATCAGCGGTGCTGTTGATTTCTTGGTTCATGTACATCAGAGGAGTGTGTTTCTCCCACTCTCGGACTTGCAGCCACCGGTTATCTCACTTCTGTGCATGGCCAAATAGCCTTGCTGACATAATGGTTCCCTGACAGAGCAGTTGAATTACTTTTACGTGTTTGTCAGTCACTGATCTCAACCAGCAATTACAGTCGACCTCTACCTGCTCATAGGCTTTAAATGTCTTTTCAGCCTCGCTACAGCACAGTAAACACAAATTTCCCTATTCTGTTCCAGCCCTAGATTTAACGCACCTAGTGGCAAGCTAAATTGCTCTCATGTTAAATGTCACGCCAAGCAAACTTTTCACTTACTCTTGCCTTTCTATAGGTGGTTGTAGTGTTTTTGTATAAAGCACAGTCTGTGGCAACGCTTAGCCTGGAAGGAGAAAAAGTTAATAGCTTTTACTTTAATATTTCCTTTCAAGGTCTTGACAGTTACATATAAACATAAATCTGTTAAAAGCGTCCTTCTGCACAAAGCCAGCACCCCCTCATGGTGACTGAATTGCATTTTCCACTAAACAGAAAAATATGTAATTGACTTAAGTCAAGCTGTCACCATAAAGCGTGAACTCTGCGGCTCTGAAGTGGCGCAGCCGTTTATGCTTTCGTCCTCACACTGGGAGGCAGTGAGTCAGTCCCTGGCAAACTCTGTCTGAGTTGGTACGGTGGTCCTCTCCGCCGATCACTTGGCACAATGCTTGTGAACGTTGTCGTCTGGAATCTAACGCAACAGAATTTGCTGTTTGGCCCCGTTCACATTCCCAGGTTGAAGTGGCATAAACCCGATTTCCTGCCCTGATGTGACTCAGATCTGGTGTTTTCAGGGCAAATCTGATCTTCTCAAATCAGACCCGAGCCACTTTCATATGTGGTCCTAGATCGGATATGTATCCGATTCGTGGCCGTGCGACCTTAACGTGACCCTCAGATCGGACTTCATGTGCTTTTTTTCCCCCCCATTGCTCTGCGCCGTCATTCAGCGTTACCATGGTAACAGCGCCGAACAGACGTTAAAGCCTGTAAACGGTGGAAAAGCAGCTCATCTCGCCTTTTTCTCCTCCGTCTGGCTCTAATAATGAAGCTGAGAGCTGATCAGAGTTAATGATCTTCTCAGCGAAGCTCGTTCTGCTCGTTAGTTTGTGCTGATGATTCAGTGATTCAGTCACGTGACGTCACTGAGTAGGAGGAGCTCATGAGGGTCAGTTCAGGAGCCAGTTCATCACATTAACGACAGATTTGAGTCTCTTACCTAAACGAGTGAGGACTGTCGAGTCAGAGAGATCGGATCTGAGGAAAAGTCTGATTTGAGCAACGAGGCTTGTAATGGGAACGAAGCCTTAGTCTTCAGCATTTTAAGCTGTCCTATGGTGTTGCATCAGCAGCAGTTCAGACAGATACAGTGGCCGTCTTTAGATGTCTCTGAGAAAAACCTTGCTTGGAGACCTAGCTGGTGGGTGGGAAGTGGGGGAATGAGCATGGGTTCTCGTTCTCAGTAAACACTCGAGGTGCCAGTGTTTGAATACCGAAATTACTGTTGAGTTTTATCACAGGAAGACGAAAACGGAGAAATTTACCAACCAACAACATCCTGATGTGATGTTATCACAGTGAAAAGGAATTTAAAGGTTTAACAGATGTTTACATGCATTGATGGTTTCCTACTGGGATCCAATGAAGTCTTAGAGGAAACAAGTCACCTCTAATGGTTAGCATTAAAAGCCAATTCCCATTAAAAAGTAAAACCAGCAGGTTTCAGTCCTAATCATTCTAATGGTTTTTAGCAGGGTGCTTGGACATGCAAGCAAATATGCTGAAGTGCATTGCTACTCTAAAATAGACGGAGGGGCTGAGAAGCCTAAAATAGTGCAGGTATTAGGTCCAGAAACAGGAGACCACCTGTAGAAAGCAAGGAGTCTCCATCAGCATCCAGTGTTAGCGGTCAGCTGTAGTGGAGTTGTAATGAGGTGAAGCTCGTTAGCTCATCTAAGGCAGTATGCCGCTCATCTAACATGAAAAATAAAATCCAACAGGTTTCCTTGAGTTTTACTTGAGTTTCCTCGAAACCATGTTTCTAACACAACAAGCCACCCAACTCTTGGTACAAGCAGTGGTCATCTCACGCCTCGACTACTGCAATGCCATACTGACGGGCCTCCCGGCCTGTGTTGTAAAACCACTGAAGATGGTTCAGAAGCTGCAGCGCGTCTGGTCTTTAACCAACCAAAACGGGCGCATGTCACTCCACTGCTCACTGAGCTCCACTGGTTACCGGTTGCTGCTCGTATCAAATTTAAAACTCTTACGATGGCCTACAAGGTGTTAACAGAGCAGGCTCCTTCCTACCTGCACTCGCTCCTAAAGGCTTACAGCACCGCCCGGCCGCTGCCATCCTCCAATGAACGTCGCTTAGCTTTGCCAAACATTCACACAAAGCAATCGAGACTGTTCTCATACTTGATTCCCCAATGGTGGAACAAGCTACCTTCCGCTGTCAGAGCAGCGGCGTCCCTCGCTGTGTTTAAGAAACTCCTGAAGACGGAGCTCTTCAGGGAGCACTTGCTCTAATCGCCTCCTGCAATCTAACCACTACCAACCTCATCTCCTTCTTGCCCTCCTTCCCTTCTCTACCCCGCTATTACCCCTTGGCCTCCTTTATGGCCTGACTATGTTTGTTCTATGTACCTCATTATTTGTAAGTCGCTTTGGATAAAAGCGTCTGCTAAATGTAATGTAATGTAATGTAAATGTGTTACGTGTGATATGAGTTGTCTTTTAAAAACAAACCATAGCTCTACTTTAATTTCAGCCAAAATCTGCTTTTTGGTCATTGTTCTGTTCATCAACTCGAGGATTAAAATTAACCAACATGCACATTCCTAGTGGCCAGGAAGGAAAAACTCAATAAAAATCCAGCCCAACTAGTTGTAGTTTGAAGTGACCTTATGTAAAATTTGACTTGTTCTTTTGCCATTTTAAAGTAACCTCTTCAACTCCTCGAGACCACCGGTGGTCCCAAACCGCTCTTCATCATGTTCTCCATAACGTTCATACTCCATAAGCTCCATTCAGAAGCTGGGCGTCGTGTGAGGCTGTAGCTCTTCTCTCCAGTCTAATAGACGGTGACGTCATTTTAAACCCTTATAATAAAAGAAGCTGAACTCAGTTTGTTTTTCTACTGAAAGTCGACCCGTTTTTCCCCAAATCTGGGCTCTAAACTATAAACAGACGGCGTCTCTTCAGTGATCTGCTCTGGAAACATCACTTTTAGAAAACAACACAAAGAGCGGCCGAGATTTTTGGCTCTCAGCAGTGAATTGTAAGGATATAGTGAAATGTGGAGATCATAAAACACACGTTCTGTTAATTTGAGGGGCTTTTACAAAAATAAATAAAATAAAAATGGACATTTATTTCATGCAGTTACTGAATAATTTGCCTTACGATTTGGTCACAAAAATTCAGATGGAAAAACCAAAATATAATAAATATGCCCCGGAGAATCAGAGGCTATAGTTACTCACTTTTTTTGGTACTTTGCCCTTTAGTGGTCTTATTTGAAATGGGTTAAACCCTGTTTTAAGTCTGTTTGTGTTTTACTAGGCTAATAGTAACTGAAATGACTTGGAAGTTGGTTGAAACATCGGTTGAGATCCGTAAGGGAAAAACAGCTGAGCTCATCAAAAATAACGGCTTCGATACACTAGGTAGCCTCCCCAAACGTTCAGAGCACCGTCCTTCACGTTATCTTCACCTCCTGCTACACCCCACTTGAGCTGAAGAGCACTGTTGTCCACTGTCTGTTTCCCTAACCATCAGGTAGCCTACAGTCTGTATATGACAAGTCAACACCCTCTCCAGACGTCGTTCCTGTATTGCTAACAACGTGCAATATAGTTCCTAAAGTATCAAAGTGCATCCTCTGGCACTTTGTGTCACTTCTGATCAAACAGCTTACCGTGCGATGGGGAGTGGATGGTCTAGCCGCGTTACATTAGTGGCCTGTCTGGCTCTTCCCCTGCTGGCTTGATTACTGTGTTTAGAGCTGCACCTAATGTACCCAGCCTTATTCCTCTAATGGAGGTAGACCTTTTTCAGCTTACTAAAGCTTGAAATCTCTTTTTTTTTTTTTTTCTTCTGAGCCCATCAAAGAAATTGGCCTCTGCTTTGAAACGCTTTTTCCGTGCACGAAGAGCTCATATTCGTTATTTGCTGGAGAAACCGGTCTGTTATTTGACCACATAAAAGTAAATACTCTTCTGTAATTGTTCATTTACTTATTTTTTTATGCTGTATGCTGACTTATTTCCTCCCGTCAATGTCTTGTACTGTGCACATGTTTGTTGGACCAGTTTACTTACTCAATACCACTATTGATAATTTTCCTGACTTCTTTTATAGAATGCGAATTCCCTTGTGTCCCAGGGTCCTTATTAATGTTTAATATGCCAATTAGTAACCTTTTGTTCTTGTTTTTTGTTTATCGTTCTCCGTACCTTTTGGAGGAGATTGACTCGAAAACAACAATTAAATATGTATGGGCTTGTCAGAACAGAGCAATGAATGTTTTATTAATGCGAGATGATCAGGCGACTGCGCGGATTTAATGTGTCGCGCAGCAGTGCTGTTCATC
This sequence comes from Pygocentrus nattereri, assembly GCF_015220715.1. Taxonomy (NCBI): domain Eukaryota; kingdom Metazoa; phylum Chordata; class Actinopteri; order Characiformes; family Serrasalmidae; genus Pygocentrus; species Pygocentrus nattereri. Next base: position 45,455,170 of record NC_051219.1, read on the forward strand.
AGGCTGGCTCTGTGCTTTACCACTCAGCTTATTAGTTTGCTGCTGCTTTTTGTGGCTTCCGAAAAGAAAAATTAATATATAAAACTAAATATGGAAATTATATTACAAGTTATTAGTCTGTGGATGTAGGTGTGTGTATGTGTCTGCGTGCCTTTCCGTCTGTGTTTATGTGACTGGTTCATCACTCTCTGGGTAAACTGGATGAGTTTGGAACATCATCAATGTCCTGGTTAATAGTCAAATCAGCTGAATAATGAATAATTAATGGTTTAATCATCAAATCAGTTGAAGCCAACTAGCGGTCTCCTTTTGTGCGTCAGTCTGAATCGCATATTATCTTAAAGTCTCAGCCTAAAAACGCACAAGGACATCTCTGAGTAATAGGAGTTCCTCAGCAATCATAGACTGACTCTAATTCCACTGAGCTCTCGCAGTATTTGCAGGCAGTTTTGTCATTTCACCACATTATTTTGGTATTGAATATGTAAATAATAAGTACTTTCTCTTTCTTTTAATTTATCTTTTGCATCATGCCGTGTGCATATAATCAGAAATCCTAATTATTTATAGATTTCACCCAGGCATAGTTCATAATCACACAGTGCAGTTGGATGTTCTGCCAAAAATGTTTTAGAGGACTACACTCACCGGCCACTTTATTAGGTATTAGTTGTTAACACAAATAGCTAATCGGCCAATCACACGGCTGCAGCTCACTGCATTTAGGCCTGTAGAGGTGGTCAAGACGACCTGCTGAAGTGCAGACCGAGCATCAGAACGGGGAAGAAAGGGGATTTAAGGGGCTTTGAACGTGGCGGGGTTGTTGGTGCCAGACGGGCTGGTCTGAGTATTTCAGAAACTGCTGATCTACTGGGATTTTCACGCTCAACCATCTCTAGGGTTTACAGAGAACGGTCCCAAAAATAGGAAATATCCAGTGAGCGGTCAGTTGTGTGGATGAAAATGCCTTGTTGATGTGAGAGGTCAGAGGAGAACGGGCAGACTGGTTCCAGATGATAGAAAGGCAACAGGAACTCAAATAACCAACCAGAATCTCTGAGGAACGTTTCCAACACCTTGTTGAAAGTCTGACACGAAGAATTAAAGCAGTTCTGAAGGCAAAAGGGGGTCCAGCCTTTTACTAGCGAGGTGTACCTAATAATGTGGCCGGTGAGTGTATAATAGGATGCTTATTTTGTGTACAAATAATTTAATTTCATTGTTTTACTCTAAAATAGTAAACTCCTTGAAAATGTAAAACAAAACCTTCACTCTTTTTATCTTTATGTACTTGTTTGTCAAAAGTACTCCTGATTTCTTTTCTGTTTCTCCCTTGTTTTTTTTTATCAGAAACAAAATAAACTACGTTCAAAGCAAGCTGTGAAAATGTTTTAGGTTCACAGTCATCACAAATGTTGCCACTAACTCTGCAAACCGCTGCAAAATCAAGTATTTTAGCCTTCAACAAACACAAAAGAATAGGGCGATTGCCCTGTGACTGTACAGTGTATAATTCTTTAGCTCAATCAGCCACATTACACACTATATATAGCATCTGCAGTCAATGGCATATAATGTAAAGGAAATGAATGTGATGTAGGGAAAAAAAGGACCTCATATGGCTCCACTTTACCCATATTGGCGATCCAGTTAATATAGAAGCCCTTGCACTTCAGTACAGGCTTCCTTCAGAGTAATAGCAACCATGCATAGTTAAGAAATCATGTTTTTAATGGGGGGAAAAACAGTAGGTGATTGACTTAAGCCAACTCGTCACCATAAAAAGCGAACTCTGGGGCTCCTGAGGGGCAAAGCCCTTTTCAGATGCTTGAATAGAGCTAAAAGCATTTCATACAGTCCTACAAAGGCAGAGCAGTGACAACAATGAAACTGAGAAAAACACCCTTGAAACCCTTGAAATGTAGTATCGAATTTGTAGTTATTGCACTTTCCACACTTTATTTTGTTTTAAATGAAGCCCAGCTGAATCAAGAACTTTTGTCGCTAGATAAAGTTTCTCCTCAGACGCCTGAAGTTGGCTATGGCTTTATTTCGTCTGACACCGCAGTTATTATAGTCAGTTTCTTAAACTCCATGGGAATGCTGCTTGTTCCAAACTTGCACTCGTACAACCCAATTTCCAAAAAAGTTGGGGTGCTGTGCAGAATGTGAATGAAATTAGAATGTAATGATGTGCAAATCATTTAAATGATTATTTTTAAAGGAAAGCACTGCAGAGACAACATATCAAATGTTGAAACTGAGAATTTGTATATTTTTTTTCTTTCACATATCTGCTCATTTTTCATTTAATGCCAACACGTTCCAGAAAGTTGGGACGGGGTCTGTTTACCGCTGAGTTTCATCACCTCTTCTTTAACAGCACTCTAGGTGTTTGGGAGCAGAGGCGATGCTGCTGTAGCTCTGAAAGAGCTGCTCATCAGTTTCAGGCGCTCCTTTATCGTATTTTTTCATTTCATAATGTGCCAAATCTTTTCAGTGGTGACCAGTCTGGACTGCAGGCAGGTCAGTTTAGCACCTGGACTCTTATGGAGCAGTGCTGCTGTAATTCATGCAGAATGTGGTTTTACATCGTCTTGCTGAAATAATCAAGGCCTTCCCTGAAAAAGACGTCGTCTGGACGGCAGCAGATGTTGATAAAACAGGTTTATATCATTCAGCTTTAATGGAGCCTTCAGAGATGAGCAGGTCACCCAGGCCATGTGCACTAATGCCCCCTAAACCATCATGTAGACTGGCTTTAGAACTGAGCACTGATAACAAGCTGAGTGGTCTTCAGCCCGGAGGACACAGTGTCCATGATTTCCACAAAGAATTTCAAATGTTGATCCGTCGACCGCCGGACACTTTTCCACTTCCCCTCAGTCCATTTTAAATGGGCTCAGGCCCAGAGAAGGTGGCAGCGTTTCTGGATCTCTTTATATGCAGTTTCTTATTTGCATTTTAGAGTTTTAATTTGCATTTGTGGAAGCAGTGAAAACTTTTCACAGGCCGTGGTTCTCAGAAATGGGGTGGCGGGTTTGCCGTTACACAACTTTAACAGCCTTTTGTTGCCCCCCCATCCCCAACTTTTTTGGAACATGATGTTGGCATCAAATTCAAAATGGGCAAAAGTATATTTTAAAAAAAACAATAAAATTTCTCAGTTTTCAAGGTTTGATATATTGTCTTTGTATGTTCAATGACACAGTGTCTCCACTTCTTTGGGAATGGTATTATATAACGTAGGAATAACTCAGTCAGTTTGCATTATTTTCCGTGTAAATTACAGAATAATAAGCCTAAAGGCATAAAAAATTGAGATTAAATGTCTCATAGAAATATGACTGACGAGGTTATTACACAGAACTGTTATTCTTGAAAGAATTTGTCATTTCATTGGAACATAAACTTAACAAATGCCTCAAGATTCCTGAGCTCTCGTGCTCTGAGGCCTGCCGCTGGTAGTCTGAGATATAAACAGCTTATTGTCCTAATGTTTGTTGCAGGTCTGTGACACATTGACAGGTTTGCAGCTTGTGGGCTGCAGATTGCAGGTGTGTGCAAGTTAAAGGCTTAACATATTGCAGAGTATTGCTCCATTTCTTTCAGCCATCATCCCAGTGCACAGCTTTGGAAACGGTGATGATTCCTTTACCCTTGAAATGGATGGGAAAAGCCACTAATGGACCAATGGACTGTGTGCCGCAGGTTTTTTCTCCCTCTGGTCAAATCGTCTTCTATGCAGAACCAAATAAAGCATTTAACGTGTGCACAGCTGTGTGTGTTTGTGTGTTTAACACATTTACATTAATTGATCTCTCCTTTTAAAAACACATGCTGTCGCCTCCTCCTAATGACAAGTCTTTGTGCTGTGTGTGTCATGTACACCTTTTTATCAGCTCCACTTACTGTATAGCTGCACTCTGTAGTTCTACAGTTACAGACTGTAGTCCATCTGTTTCTCTGATACTCTGTTACCCTGTTCTTCAGTGGTCAGGACCCCCATGGACCCTCACAGAGCAGGTACTGTTTGGGTGGTGGGTCATTCTCAGAACTGCAGTAACGCTGGCGTGGTGGTGGCATATTGGTATGTGTTGTGCTGGTACGAGTGGATCAGACACAGCAGTTCTGCTGGAGTTTTTAAACACTGTGTCCACTCACTGTCCACTCTATTAGACACTCCTACCTTGTCGGTCCACCTTGTAGATGTAAAGTCAGAGACGACAGCTCATCTGCTGCTGCACAGTTTGTGTTGGTCATCCTCTCGTCCTTCATCAGTGGTCACAGGACGCTGCCCACAGGACGCTGCCCACAGGACGCTGTTGGCTGGATACTTTTGGTTGGTGGACTGTTCTCAGTCCAGCAGCGACACAGAGGTGTTTAAAAACTCCAGCAGAACTGCTGTGTCTGATCCACTCAGACCAGCACAACACACACTAACACACCACCACCACGTCAGTGTTACTGCAGTGCTGAGAATGATCCACCACCCAAACAGTACCTGCTCTGTGAGGGTCCATGGGGGTCCTGACCACTGAAGAACAGGGTAACAGAGTATCAGAGAAACAGATGGACTACAGTCTGTAACTGTAGAACTACAGAGTGGAACTATTTCATAAATGCAGCTAATGCAATGGACAGTAAATAGATACAGGGAGTTTTATTTAATGTAGTGGCCGTTTGGTGTATAGCTGTAAAGAGTGCCCTCCACAATTTTTGGAGCTATGAAAAACCACTTATTTTGTTTTTCAGCAAAACAAGAAAGGTAAAATTATTCAGATGAAAATAATCCATATAAATGCGTAAACACACTGACTACGAATTTGTGTGAACTCTAATTGGTTTATAATATTCCCACTTCTGCGTAAGGTTTCATGATGAGAAGACCTAAAAAAAACAGGTTTACATGATGTAAGAATAATGCAGTTCAGACATAAAAGCCTCTAATCCTCACTTTGAAGTGTGGCTTTGGCTGGCTAATAGTACAGAACTGTTTGTATGTGCATGTAAGCCCTGAGAATCTTCTGGGGTGGCACAACATTGTGGCCATCAGAGACCTAAAATAAGAAATATAAATACTTTTGATTTTCGATCAAAATATACCTACTTCTTCCATGAGAATAAAACTGGGGTCATGGTTTTATTTCAGCGAGACGTAAGAAAGATTGGCTCTGAAGGATCTTTAGCTGGGCTGAACGATTTCATGAAGATCTTTCACCTGTATTACATTTGTAATTTTAATGGAGTTTTTTTCTAGAATTAAATTACCAGGTGTTAAGTTCTTGTCTGGTGACCAACATGGTGACCAAATCTAGAGTCCAGGGACCTCCCACTTCGCTGGTTCTACGAAGTGATGGTAATCCTGTTTTCACGTTACTGCGTATTCAGTTGTGTAGTAAGTTATACCCTTAATTCTGGTTGTTTCTTCTGTGCTCTTCCGTTTGCGACAAGCTCAAAACTGCCACTGTTTTCCTGTTTGTTTTGAGGCCAAGCAAAGACGAAGAGTTATTTTCTAGAATGAAATTACCAGGTGTTATTAAGTTCAATCTAAAACTCTAGACAACGTTGAACAGCGTACGCTGTAACATTGCAGCTCTTGTGATTTGGAAGTTGTGTTGTTGGTTTGAAAACGTGATGACATGGATCGTTTCATAAGTGTTCTCCAGTTTTATTGAGAAATACAAAAGAAGGCTCTTATTTTGGTGAAAGGAGAGCACTCAGTGAAAGGGTGCAAGTAATTGGGCTTTTTCTAGGAATAAAAGCTTATTTATTGATATGGATAACTCTGAAGGGTGCCGTGTAATGATGTGTATAATTGAGGTCATTGTACAGTTGCAGTAGTTATACTGTTGATTAACGACAGTTATTCGACAATTGTAAGTTCGTTAACTGTTGTGTTTGGGGAAAGTGGAGGACAACCTGTCGCATTTGGCTTTTGCTAAATATTTACATATTTGAGAGACTTAATATTTTATATAAGCTACCTACACATCTCTGCTGCGAAATGGAAAATATGAGCACTGTGTTCAGCGTCCAATTCCACTGAAAATATAAGTATAAACATTGAGCTCCGTCTATAAAGTGAGTTATTGTAACAGATGGAGACACTAGCTGTAACCGTCTCCACCATGTCCAGTCTGTGACGTGGAAGCTGAGGCTGCGTTCACACAGCAGGTAAAAGTGGCCCAAATCTGATTTTGTGGTTTGGCTGTTCAGATGATCGTTTAAATGTGGTCTGTATGCGACAGTCTGACCAGATCAGCTCCTAAACTGACCCACATGAAAAGACCTGAGCGTCACGCTGCGTCACGCGGCTCATCCAGAGGTAAACGATCACAACCGCCAACGAACTCCGGTCGCTCCCGGAGGATCAGCTTCATCTTCACCAGCATCACAGGAGCATCACGAGGCTTCACTGACTGACAGCTGGGCTCATCGCCCACAACGTGTTCGAGCTGTAAAAAGGGCGCGGCCACTTCTTCGGTTCGCGTTCTCCTGCGGCCACGTTCTCCTGCGGCCGTGTTCTCCTGCGGCATCATTCTCCCGCGGCCTCATTTTCCCATGGCTTCGTTCTCCCGCGGCCTCATTTTCCCATGGCTTCGTTCTCCTGCGGCCACGTTCTCCCGCGGCCTCATTTTCCCATGGCTTCGTTCTCCTGCGGCCACGTTCTCCCGCGGCCTCGTTTTCCCATGGCTTCGTTCTCCCGCGGCCTCATTTTCCCATGGCTTCGTTCTCCTGCGGCCTCGTTCTCCTGCGGCCTCGTTCTCCTGCGGCCTCGTTCTCCTGCGGCCTCGTTCTCCTGCGGCTTCGTTCTCCTGCGGCCTCGTTCTCCTGCGGCCTCGTTCTCCTGCGGCCTCGTTCTCCTGCGGCCTTGTTCTCCTGCAGCATCGTTTAGACATTTCTTTACAAATCTCTTCAAAGTCTCTTCTAGTGTTTGTACAGAAACATGACCCCAAACATTTATGAGTCTCAGCAGGGCGAAATTATGACAAGTGTCAAGCTGGAATGACGTAAAAGTCACATGAATTCCGATCTGGCTGTTGAGATCATTTACATTAAGATATGCAGAACATATTTACAATACAGACTTTGTCAGTGAACTATAGGGGCAAAAAATAATAATAATTTTTCATGAATCATAATCCATATTCAATTTATCGCAATACTGATTTGAGGTCATATCGTCCAGCACTAACGCAGCTAAATCGATCTTTAAGCCTCGTCATCAGAAAGTGTGACGGTGTGTACTTCCAGATCTGGTCTGTTGTGAAAATTCAGCATGTTTTATAATAATTGTTCTTTTTTCATGACATTGGTCTGGCTGTTATGCTAAAATGTTCCAATATGTCATTTCTAGACCTTTTTAAGTGCATTGCCTGATACTCTACTCAAAACTGTCTTCTGTACCACCTGTCGTCCTGTAGAGCTGACCTTTTCGTGGATCTTCAACGAGTACCCCTCATTTGTGAAGCAAGACACTCGGCGATTTGTATCTCAGAAAACAGGGAACCTTTACATCGCTAAAGTGGAGCCGTCGGATGTGGGGAATTACACTTGTGTGGTGACCAACATGGTGACCAAATCCAGAGTCCAGGGACCTCCCACTTCGCTGGTTCTACGAAGTGATGGTAATCCTGTTTTCACGTTACTGCGTATTCAGTTGTGTAGTAAGTTATACCATTAATTCTGTTTATTTTTCTTTTGTGCTCTTCAGTCTCAAAAAGCTCAAAACTGCCACTGATTTTCTGTTTGTTTTGAGGCCAAGCAAAGACATAAATATGTAGATCTAAAGGACGGCGTTCTTTCCACAATGCAAGAATATATACACGAAACTAGCTTTAAAATAAATTCACATTACAAAAAAATGTCCTTCTGCTCAACGACTCAACAGAGTCCACACTCGCTGGAGTTTTTCCACAGAGTTTTGAGTCAAATAAGTAAAGTGAGACTGCATAGTTTTCTGATTATTTTATAAAATAAATAAATAAAGATAAAAATTCAATTTGAATTTTGAACAAAATCCTTCAGAGGGGTTTTGTTGCATTGATGAGAAACCTGGTTTTCTTAGGGTGTTTTTATTTCACAATAAAATAAAAATTTTCATTTAAAGTAGATGTCTCTTGAATCAGGCAAAACATTTGATGTGTTATTGAATTTTCTATGATGTATAACACAACATTTCATGTTAAAGCATTTTCTGGTGTTTAAGAGGCTTTAAATACTTGAGATGTTTCCTGACTCTTCGTCGCGGCTGCTGTGAGCAATTCACATCAGACCGCTCTGACATGACTCGTTTTTTACCTATTAACAATTCAGTTGTGCAGATACCAGTGGAATTCATCTTTATTACCAAATTAACACGACTTAATATATTTATATTTTTCTTTTATTTGTTTATTTATTTTTTAGGAAATATGGGTGAATACGAACCAAAGATTGAAGTTCAGTTCCCTGAGGCCTTGTCTGTAGCCAAGGGGTTGACCATCAAGCTGGAGTGCTTTGCACTAGGAAAGTGAGTAAATTTGAGTGGATGTGCTTTCCAGCCATGTACTTGCATGAAATAATTCATCATGCATGCAGTTTGTGTGTGTGTGTGTGTGTGTGTGTGTGTGTGTGTATATAATATATATATAAATGTACACACACACAGTACTGTGTGAAAGTTTTAGGCATCTAAGCAAATTTTTAAACAGTTTCCCTCAGCAGTGACGACACCGACATGTCAGTCAAGCGAACCAAAACAAAATACCGGACGTTTGTGATTCCGCCCAAACATTTTTTTAAGTCTCAAAAATAATATACGTTAATTAAATTAATTATTTTCAAAAGCTGAGCCGCATCAGAGGGATCAAAGAGCCGCGGGTTGCCGACCCCTGTCCTCGTGATCTGACCATAGGATCTGACACTTCTCTTGATCTGACATGCGCAGGTTTCACTGTAACCAACACCAAGGCCGAGCCTACTAGCCATTAAGCCAGTCAGAAACAGGGGGGCGGGACTTGCTTTGACCAAACAAATTGATAGATTCAGTAGGAAATCCCGGGAAATACACGTGCAAATTTTTTTACACTGTCAACGTGAAACGTATAAACTCAGCCATGGAACACAACTATATTAAGCCTATATTAAGCCTATATTAAGGGGAAAATGGAACTGAATAGTAATTTTAGGGCTGTAGTATTATTTATGAGTTTGTTGCACTGTAACTGTTTCAAAATATTTAAAATAAATGGTGCATAGTTTGCTATTATATTATTAAAAGAAATGAACGTGTCCTTGTTCATGTCATTTAGTCAATGGTTAGGCTACTAATCAATTCCTAGTTTACTTTGGAGTATTGGAGTAGTGTTATTGCCACCTGCTGACCGTTCTTGGTATGGCTGTAGTATCTGTAGTCTCCTATGCTATAGAAGCAATAAGGTATGGATTCCTGAACAGGCCTGCTAGTCCCAAGAGTTCTGGTAATCTGCACAAGCTTCTGAAATATAGGCTTATATTGGGTTTGTTTATCTCATGTCTGAATGTTGTTCATGTATTTCAACAAAATTCAACACAATCTATCATTGAAGGGACTAATTCAAAAGCAAAAACTCTTTGACAGTAATGAAGATCAGGGTTATACATAGACGTATATCTGCGCCCAGGGGCCAACAAGTTATGTGTTAAGTGTGTCGCATACATAGCACCCCCACCCTGCTCACCTCCCAAGCAGAGAAAAAAGTTCAGGCTCAGGAATTTTTCCCACTATCACCCCTGAGTTCTTCACAATATACATTAGAATAAAGTCGTATTCATAATTCAAATAAAAATAAAAACAATAAACAGTAACAAGAATTTCTCAGGTCCATATTTTTCCTGGACACCTTCACAGCCGCCACAGAGACTCGTTAATATCATCAATTACATCATGAGCTCAATTTACTGAGCACTGATTGGTCAAACCAGGAGCTGCTTTTTAACTACATATAATACTGGACTTCATTGAGGAGGAGAGGCTTGGAGATGGGGAAACAAACACACCAACATCCAGAACATCACTGTTTATTATTTACATGATTGTGTGTGTGTGTGTGTGTGTGTGTGTGTGTGTGTGTGTGTATATATGCTACACACAGCCATGTGACATTCCCTGATGATTATCCCTCACAACCTTATTTATTAGTTTATAAGCACTGATTTCTGCTATTAGTTCACTGTAAATGTGTTGGATGGCTCTAAAATGTCCATCACTATTTTCTCACCCTGCTGTGCCACTTGTCTTTAGCCCGGTTCCTGCTATCAGCTGGAGAAGAGTAGATGGGGCACCATTCTCCAGAAAAGTGGACGTTAGCAGTGCCAGCAGTGTGCTAGAAATCCCCTACTTCCAGCAGGAGGATGCTGGCCAGTATGAATGCATAGCTGAGAACTCCAGAGGGAAAAACTCTGTCAAAGGAAAGCTTTCTTTCTACGGTAGGTTGAGTAGTAGCAGCGTTTTAGATGCTGTCTGCTTGTTGTGTCTATTAGGATGTAGGTGTTTATTTACATGATAACTGTGTATTATCCTCCTGCAGTCTACAGTGTCTAAGAGAATGGATTTTCACATTAGGGCACAATTAACTTTGCTTTTCTCCCGTAGGCATAATTTTGTGAGCTGTCCGTCAATGTTATGGTGCTCTGCAGTGATCAATATTAGAATATCATTAAGTTACAGCTCATTTTGCTATGAAACATGAGAGATTTGCCAAGTAATCTTGCTGAATAATTGCATTTCAGACTCCCTCACAGTTTGTGGTGTGTTCATTCATCACAATACAGTCATCATGTTTTACATTCACACCGACTGTGACAAGCACGTTTTTAGAAAGCGGATGACCGCAGACTGTAGTCCATCAGTTTCTCTGATACTCTGTTACCCTGTTCTTCAGTGGTCAGGACCCCCATGGACCCTCACAGAGCAGGTGCTATTTGGGTGGTGGGTCATTCTCAGCACTGCAGTAACACTGATGTGGTGGTGGCATATTGGTATGTGTTGTGCTGGTACGAGTGGATCAGACACAGCAGTGCTGCTGGAGTTTTTAAACACCTCAGTGCCGCTGCTGGACTGAGAATAGTCCACCAACCAAAAATATCCAGCCAACAGTGTCCTGTGGGCAGTGTCCTGTGACCACTGATGAAGAGCTAGAGGATGACCAACACAAACTGTGCAGCAGCAGATGAGCTGTCGTCTCTGACTTTACATCTACAAGGTGGACCGACAAGGTAGGAGCATCTAATAGAGTGGACAGTGAGTGGACACTGTTTAAAACTCCAGCACCACTGCTGTGTCTGATCCACTCGTACCAGCACAACACACGCTGACACACCACCACCAGGTCAGTGTCATGGACGGTGTATTGGTCAATCTTTGTCAATGACTGGTTTGAGGTAAATGAAGAGATGCTAACAGAGTCGTTGCCATTAATGCTGATGAACATAATAAACTGAACATTACTAACGTCTGCGCTGCTTTGAAGTTCTAATGAATGCTTCACAGATCAATGCACAGCTGATTATAACATGATGACACCTCACTGATTGTGATAAAGTCGCTCTCGGCTTAACTTCTCATTCTGCTGCTATGAGACATTTATAATTACCAGGTTGGAGACAGTTTTTGACCTGTATTCATCACTGCTGGAACAAAGCCTGGTATCTCTCTGCTTTTTAATTAAACAGTAAATTTTTTAACATAATTTTAAAATACCAGCTGCTCTTTACAGTGTGTGAAAAGGCCATGGTCCAATAGACATAAAAAAGCTCTTTACGTTGATTTACGTTAGCTTACGCTTCCTCTTTCCAGTGAAGTTATCATTTTGGAGATTCAAGATTTTGTTCCGACAGCGACGATATGTTTGTGTGGCGGTGATGTTCCTGCTTGGACAGAGAATCCGTACTGATCAGTCATCGTTATCTGGTTTGATAAATCAGGAAAACATTGTCATACATACAGCACTGTGTGAAGGTTTTAGGACATCTAAGCGAGTGTTTGAACAGTTGACCTCAGCAGTGAGTTTATCACAATATCCATTAGAATAAAGTCGTATTCATAATTCAAATAAACAGAAAAACTATAAACAGTAACAAGAATTTCTCGGGTCCGTATTTTTCCTGGACACCTTCACAGCCGCCACAGAGACTCGTTAATATCATCAATGACATCATGAGCTCAATTTACTGAGCACTGATTGGTCAAACCAGGAGCTGCTTTTTAACTACATATCGCTGTTGTCGGAAGAAAACCTTGTATCTCCAAAATAGTAACTTTACAGGAGAGGGAAAAAGCATACTTTACTTTTAATGTAAGTCTTTCCAAGTAATTTTGGGATATTTCTTTTGGATCATTATTCATGAAATTTACACACAATGTACAGAATAACCGACATTTTCAAATTATGTAAAAAACTGAAAATTGTCGAAAATGGAGATGTGAGGTTTTCTTCCAACAGCACGGATATAATACTGGGCTTCCTGGAGGAAAGGTTTGGAAATGGAAACACACTAACATCCAGAAAATCGCTGTTTATTTTACATATATATATATATATATATATATATATATATATATATATATATATATATATATATATATATATATAAATCATTATTAATTAATATTCTATAAATTTTGTTTATTCAAATATTAACACTTTTCTCAGCAAATAAACACAAACTGCACAAATAAATAGATTTTTTCGCACAGTACTGTAGGTACTATGGGTATTTTATGGGTATTCAAGTTTGGACCGTGTCAGTTAGCACCAAAGGGGGCAGCAAAGCCTCGAGGTTTTTGGTTTTACTGTATGCTGGAATTTTTTTTTTTTGTTTGTTTTTTTTTTCTCTTTTTTTTTTTTTTAGCAGAATGGGCTGTTAATCAGCATCTGTGTATTTGGCTTGTCCTGGCTAAAAGACAGCTTCACATTTAAAACACAATCTATTTCTTCTCCTTCTTTGTCGTCTTCTCACATTCCATGTGTTCACTGCGGCAGTCTCATTGTACAGGGAGGATCACTTGAAAGAGGCCCCAAGTATTTTGTTGTAACTCCCGTAAGGATGAAGCAATCTGGACCAAAACGATACGCTACATACCCTGATGTATGTGTAATCGCGTGTAATGCAATCAATGCTGGAAGTGATCTCTGTATTCTGCCAGACACATGTAGGGGTGCGGGGGAACAATCCCGGCTTTTTCAAAGTGCCATGTACTGAGGAGCACATTGGTTCAGATTGCTTCGTCCTAGAGAGAGTTACTCCAGAATGTTTGGGGCCTCTTTCGAATGAATCTCCCTGTACTTGATGTTAAGGTTTCAGTGCATTAAATCTGGGGGGAAAGTTTAAAGACTTCATGATGATTAAACATTAGACTGTAGTTATTAATGGTGTTTTCCCATGTAGCAGGACTCCAGTGTGACAAAACCAGGCCTGGAAGTGATCCAGCGTACAAAATAAAAAGACACAAGCAATAAATTCCATTCGATTTCATAGTTGTTATTGATATTTATGCATAACATTTAATGGTTGTCAGTAAGTGGTCCCAGACCTAATAGAGACCCCTGATTCATGAACCGTGGCCTGTGATTAGCCCACTAGGTTGACGGTTCATAGTTCATTTTCATGTTTAGTTTTTTGTGTCTTCTGCCTCCCAGCACCTCCTCATCTGTTGGAGACGCCGCAGGACACACAGAAGGCCATCGATGACTCTCTGCTCTGGGAGTGCAAGGCCAGTGGCAAACCCAAGCCCTCCTATAAATGGCTGAAAAACGGGGAACCGCTGGAGACCTTTGAGGTGGGTGAAAGGAGCATCCGATTGGGTTTTAGAGGTTTGGTGTCCAGATTCTTGATAATGCAGCAGTTAAACGGTTATCAGGACTAGAGCTTGAAATATTTGTTCGAACCTGACAGGACCCGTATTCGGACTTGGACCAAAATTCTGTCCCGATTTAAAATTTTAATCAGTACTTTGAGATGTACATAAGAGTACTGATCCAATTTAAGTATTCAGCAGTAAGCTTACTGAAGAACGAATACACTTTCGCACTCTAAGGTTATAGTTTTACTGTAGCATACGTTCATGATTTGTTGATGAACTGGGTTTGGAGTTCAGCCTCAGTCGGATGGGAAAATATTTTGCAAGGTAAAACTGTTGTCCTTGGTTCACCTCACTCCTCATTTTCAGTCCCTCTGTGCACGATCGTGCAATATCCACTGAATCCTTGATTCTGAACCAAGGAAGCGATATTGGATCTGAAGAACTACAGTGCAGTTTAATTTCCTGCAGAAACAAGGACTTTAAATGTGAGCCCAGTGCCAAGAATGAGCATCAATAGTCACTGTACACATTGCGGCAGTCAAACCTCAAGGCAAACACCAACCAATCAAACCACCCTGAGCCGCCTAAAAGAAGGATAGTTGTATTCCTGTATCACATTGGAGAGATTTGCTTAGTAATTCCTGGCAAAATAAGAGTCCAGTTTGAATCATGAAACATGGTACGTGATGGTAAGCTGTCCATTGTGCCAGTGGATGGTACATGAGGTTTGCCTTGATGTTGAAACTGGTGTGAGAACTGTGTCTCAGACGTGGGAAAGAAAGCAGTAGGGTACCTTTTGAATCGGGGGGGTGTTTCGGCCTTTCAACACCAGACACCCTCATCAAAGGTGGCCGAATCAAACCTGAGCTTTCTGTCTCATGCCCAATCATGAGAATTGCCTGGATGTTTAAATGACGCAGCCCACGGGACTATGCAAGGCAGGGCACGTCCTCTTCCCTGAGTCAAGCCTAGAGCTGACCGCATACCTTGTTCACCCTCCTCCTGGAGGGTTGTGACCTGGGTTCTGAAATGAGGAATGGGGTGGGGATTGGTGAGTGGGTCATGTTGATGCTCTTTGAGCCCAGCAAAGGTCCTTCCGCTTGATCCATATCCACTGGAAGCTTCTTTTGGCCGCTTCAGAGACTGATCTAATTGTTTGTCCCAAAGCCTGTCCATGGATGCCAAAGTCTTTCAGCAGCCTGATGGTGGAAGAAGCCACAAAACTTCTGCATCCCACCTCAACCGGACAGACTTTCGCATTCCACCCTCATTGTTGAGCATCTTGAGTAAGTCTTAACGAGATGAGTCTTAACCCTCAGCGAAGGTTTATACTAGAATTATGATGAAAGCAGACCAGAGAAGGTTTAAATGTAGCAACTACATGCAGGTTAATGGGCCATTTATTTATCATATATTTGTAGACACAGTCTGAAATTCTTAGTCACAGAAAGAAACATAATAGGCAAACAAGAATAAACGTAGTTGAAATGGAATCAGATTCATTGGAGAACCGTTTTATGTAAAGTCTGTTCCTCTGAGTACTTTTCATTCATTGTGCTTTTGCGTTTTCTTTTAAAGTATTAAAGCAGAAACAGTGTTCTGCCTGGGATGAGGCTGACTGGAGGGGCATGTCTCCAACTGTTCAGCAGCAAAGAAAATACAGCGTGATTTAAAAAGATTCATCCGATTTCAAAGTGATTGATTTCACCTGTAAATCATCACAGATCAGTGCAGTGAGCTGTAAACGGTTTAAATGAGCATAAAGTTTATTATGTAGTTCTACAAGGTCTCAGTCTGAACCTCCTCCAGCTGGACGGACGACATCAACACCACAGTCAGACTCATCCCAGACTGGACTGAGCGTGTCGGGCGTCGCTGCTCTCACGGCTCTTTCAGTGGGATTTCGGAGATCATCCAGTGCTGTGGAACCAGCGCCGAACGCTCTGAGCTGCTGGAGCTTCACTGCTGATGAAAATCCCGCTGCTCAGTTCTGACGGATTCACTCTGATTGACGTGGAGAACGTAGAACGTTCTGCTCAGGGGTCTCAGCTCCTCTCAGACTGAAGGAGCCGGTCAGAAACTCTATGACCCCCTCTTACAGTTGGAGTGTGATTGGTTCCTCGGTGCCTCACGGCTGTAAAAATATGGGGCTTTGAAATCGGATGAATCTTTTTGTCGCCATTGAAACAATTTACGATGAGCTTACCGATAGAAATGATCCATTCACTTGGATCTCGTTACATGAAAGTCAAGAATGTTCTTCTTTCTCTTACAAAGTTATCATTTCAGAGGTACATGGTTTTGTTATGATGGTCAAGATTTACGCCACCATTTGAAAGTGTGCAGTCACTGTTTTTAACAATATTAAACTAGTTTGTTGAAGATATTTATATATAACTCTTCTGTTAGTACTAAATTCATAATTAGTAGGAATCTGTAAAAATAGGAAATGTTAGATAAAATAGAGGTATGAAACTGTCTGTGCGTCAGTCCCCCTCTGGTCACTGGGGTGGGACCCTCAGGGCTCCATCTCAGCGCCTTCAGTCAGGGAACATCACTGAACCATAATCCACTGAAATGATCTGTTCTGAGCTGGACTGACTCCACACACCCCGCCTCGCCTCGCCTCCAGGCTTTTACTCTACTGCTCTGTTTTAAAACATTCGGTTATGAAAAGGAACAAATACCAACTTTTCACCTGGAGGAACTGATTTAAGATCCACAATCAGACCTTAGAACCACTGTAGAACCTTTGAGGGAACATTTACACTGTTTGTACCTTGATGAATGAGAAATGGACCTGAACAGAACCTTCATTTCTAACAGTGTATCTGTAAATTATTTCATAATAAATGAAGAAACTGTAACATTCAGAGTGAAAATATAATAAATTTAACACACAAAATTCCTCTCATTTGAAAAGTGAGGATCAAAACTCAGGGCAGATGTCTTATCAAGTTACTAGTATATTTGTGTAAAAATTAGTGTTATTTATCATTTATTTACTTCTTAGTCTTCCCAGAAACATGAAATATTTAATAAAATATCTTAAATTACATCTCGGGTGTTCTATTTAAAGCTATACTATCAATGTTATTTTTGAATTAAATAACAGGAATTATTAATAATGACAAATATTTCAAATTTTTTTTAACAATTATGTACAGTGAGATATTAAAATGCAGCCTAATGAAAGAGGGTAGAAACAAAAGCCCTTGCTCCTCTTCAGCAGCTGAAATTTAAGAGCACAGTTGACAGTGAAACTGTAAATGAAGGCCAGTTTTTTGTTTATTGTTTATTAAGTTAAACAAGCTTTAGAAAAGTTTATGCTTCTGATTGAACTTGCTCTGAATTCCCCCACTGGAAAAAGTAAACGATCACTGCGTTTTGTCTTTAAAGAGGTCCCAAAGCAAATCCAGTGGGCTTAGTTTTAGTTTTTAGTATAATTTTATTTTGCACGGTTTAAAATACACATGAACAGACAAGAGAAAAATTCTAATGGGCTTAAATAAAGCTTCCACCTAAATAACAAAATTACACAATATAATGAAAAATACAAAATAAAATACAAATATAATAGTAACATTAGGCAAACTTAAAATAACCTGAATATTAGTATCGACATAAACCAAAAACATTTGAATATGTAAGTATATGCGTCCATGCATAGGAAATAAAAATACATATCGCTCCTGTCAGAATAAAAACCTCATGTCTTCCTTTTTGTCGTTTTTTAGTGTTTGACCTAATTTGAAAATGTCTGTTTTTCTTTACGTTGTGTGTAAATTTCATGATGAATGGGCCAAAAGAAGTGGCCTAAAATGATGAGAAAAATGTCTGGTTCCATTGACTTACATTGAAAGTAAATTGAGTTTTTTCTTTCTCCTGTAAAGTTACTGTTTCGGAGATATGAGGTTTTGAACTGACAGCAGCGATATGTTTACGAACATATTTACTCCTATTACTATGCCTGTAGTAATAATAAACATCACAGTAAATGAAGAAAATAAAACAATAGAAAAACTACAGTACAGATATTAAATGATTTTTAAGTATGTTTTATAGGGTTCTTAAGGAACAATTTTTTGCCAAATGGGAAAACCTATTCCATATTTTAGTACCCCTAAATCTTATTGAAAATTGACCTCTAGTCAAGTGAGAAATTTAGAAGGAGGAAGATCTGAAGATTTGAAGTTGAACGTCTGAATTTACTGTGAAATAATTTGTAAACTGCTCTGCAATATTTCCTTCACTGGAAATATACACTATATTTCCAAAAGTATTCGCTTGTCTGGCTTCACACTCATATGAACTTGAGTGACATCCCATTCTTAATCCATAGGGTTTAATATGATGTCGGCCCACCCTTTGCAGCTATAACAGCTTCAGCTCTTCTGGGAAGGCTTTCCACAAACTGGCTCATCCACGTCTTTATGGACCTGCTTTGTGCACTGGTGCTCAGTCATGTTGGAGCAGGAAGGGGCCGTCCCCAAACTGTTCCCACAAAGTTGGGAGCGTGAAATTGTCCAAAATCTCTTGGTGCTGAAGCTTTAAGAGCTCCTTTCACTGGAACTAAGGGGCCGAGCCCAACTCCTGAAAAACAAGCCCACACCATGATCCCCCCTCCACCAAACTTTACACTCGGCCCAATGCAGTCAGACAAGTACTGTCTCCTGGCAACCGCCAAACCCAGACTCGTCCATCAGATTGCCAGACGGAGAAGCGTGATTGGTCACTCCAGTGAACACGTCTCCACTGCTCTAGAGTCCAGTGGCGGCGCTTTACTCCACTGCATTCCACGCTTTGCACTGCGCTTGGTGATGTAAGGCTTGGATGCAGCTGCTCGGCCATGGAAACCCATTCCATGAAGCTCTCTACGCTGTTCTTGAGCTGATCTGAAGGCCACATGAAGTTCTGAGGTCTGTAGTGATTGACTCTGCAGAAAGTCGGTGACCTCTGCGCACTATGCTCCTCAGCATCCGCTGACCGCTCTGTCATTTTACGTGGCCGACCACTTCGTGGCTGAGTTGCTGTCGTTCCCAATCGCTTCCACTTTGTTATAATCCCACTGACAGTGGACTGTGGAATATTTAGTAGTGAGGAAATTTCACGACTGGACTTGCTGCACAGGTGGCGTCCGATCACGGCACCACGCTGGAATTCACTGAGCTCCTGAGAGCGACCCATTCTTTCACTAATGTCTGTAGAAGCAGTCTGCAGGCCTAGGGGCTCGGCTTTATACACCTGTGGCCATGGAAGTGACTGGAACACCTGAATTCAGTGATCTGGATGGGTGAGTGAATACTTTTGGAAGTATAGTGTATGTTATAAATAAATACACATATTTAAAAAGTACTGACATCATAAATTATAAGAATTATAAGAAGTTTCTGAAATAAAGGAGCAGATGACGTGTATAAATATGATCATGTTGTATTGCTTGGTGCTCTCTTTAACCCCTGGATATGCTAAAGGCAAGGAACACTCGCGTACATACAATAGCATGCACTTCACTCACTTTGGGAGATGGCTAGCATATTCTCCGCTCTGTGTGCGAGGCTGTTCTCTGTTAATGAGCTGTGGGGTTACCATTTAGAAAATGTCACCATCAACTGCCACAGCATTTAATCAATCTCCAAAGCAAAGGTCACCCATGTAGTGAATAGCAGAGAGGAGAAGGAGTGTCATTTGTTATTGCTCATTACAATGAACTGTCCTGCCTTCTCTCTCGCGCTCTCTCTCTCTCGCTCGCTCGCTCGCTCGCTCTCTCTCTCTCTCTCTCTCTCTCTCTCTCTCTCTCTCTCTCTCTCTCTCGCTCTCTCTCGCTCGCTCGCTCTCTCTCTCTCTCTCTCTCTCGCTCTCTCTCGCTCGCTCACTCTCTCTCTCGCTCTCGCTCGCTCGCTCTCTCTCTCTCGCGCTCGCTCTCGCTCGCTCTCGCTCGCTCGCTCTCTCTCTCTCTCTCTCTTTCGCTCTCGCTCTCTCTCGCTCTCTCTCGCGCTCGCTCTCGCTCGCTCTCGCTCGCTCGCTCTCTCTCTCTCTCTCTCTCGCTCTCTCTCTCGCTCTCTCTCTCGCTCTCTCTCTCGCTCTCTCTCGCTCTCTCTCGCTCTCTCTCTCGCTCTCTCTCTCGCTCTCTCTCTCGCTCTCTCTCTCTCGCTCTCTCTCTCTCTCTCGGACGTTGGGGTATGTGCCAGTAGTCTGGCTTCCCCTAAAGAGCAGTCAGCTCCAAATATCACATGGGTGAAACAAGATCAAGAGGCCTTTGTCTTGCAAGTTTTCTCTTTTACACCTACTCCTTAGCTCTCCCAGATATTCCACGCCGTTCCCTCTTTCTGTAAAATGCTCTCCTCAGCAATATTGCCGTAGGAGCCATTCCTTCGGTGCTGTGTTTGTGATGTCTGTTCAGGTAGGCTGCTTAATCAGTCTGTTACTGCACGCCAGGGTGCACAAATGGTGCTCTCCCATCGTGGTAAAAAAGTGCTGATTTCAGGGCAATGTCATACCTAATTAATTACCACCATAAAGCTGATCTATGGCTCCATTTGTCTTTCCTGCCAGGGGCAATACTGATGTTCCCTGTGGTACCCGGCCCACATGCTACATATATGAAAGTGGGTGTGTGTGATGTGGGCTTAGGTCAGGGGATGTCAAATCATTTAAAGACGGATAAACATTTTTTTAGCGCTTTGAGAATGAGCTACACCCACATGTTTATCTGGGCAAATGGTCTGCTAGAGCATTGTTCTGGATCCAAGGCTTGCATGTGGATATATACCCATCACTGTAGTTGGAAGAAAACCTTGCATCTCCAAAGTGATAACTTTTCAAAAAAGGAAAAAACATTATACTTAGTAAATCAAAGGAACTAGAACTTTTTCCAAGTCTTTGTGGCTCATTTCTCATTTTGGGTCAATTCATCATGAAATTTACGCGCAATGTAAAGGGCAACAGGCATTTTCAAAGTATATCAAAAACTGAAAAACGAGGTTTTCTTCCGACAGCAGAGCTGAATTCTGTAAGAGTTAACTAGATTATAGCTCCAGTATTAAAACAGGGTGAAGACTCGTAGGGTTAACATGAAAACTGCTCTGCCGAATGCATTTTTGTTGGATGGTGAAAATGCAGCATCGTTTAATTCAATCTATTACTTTTTTGCCAGCTTTCACGTTCATTCCACCGGGGTTTCTGGTTGGCATAGCAACACCCAAACTGACTGCCCAGTTGTGTCCCCTTGTTTAATTAGTAATAAATGTCATAAGGATTAGTTTGTACTCTGTGCTTTGTTATGTGTGGGTGCTGCATTTCCAAAAGCAGCTCAAACTGGGTTACAGACATCTGAGCTTTATACAAAAACACTTGAAAAGTCTCTTTGCTGCTTTTACTTTTCTATAATTAAAACTAACTTACCCTTCCAGTTATTCTGCGGTTTCAGTCATGTGGTCTTTCTGTTGTGGCCGCCGTATTTGGGACCAAATTTTTGGCTTTGCTGCTCCACACGTGCATAGGTGAAAGTCAGTGAAAATGAATTACCTGATAAAATAGGCTGTGATCCTTATACGTCCTTATTTACATTGACATTACATTTACGGCTTTTGGCTGACGCTCTTATCCAGAGCGACTTACAGTTTGATCAATTTACACTGCGAAGGTGGTGTTAGGAGTCTTGCCCAAGGACTCTTACTGGTAAGGTGTGTAGGGCTGCCCCGGCGGGGATTGAACCCCAGTCTACAGCGTAGAAGGCAGAGGTGTTAACCCTTATAACTTCTGTCATCATAGGAGAGTAACAACATCAGCTGATTAACACAGATGTGAACAATGCTGGCCTTTAGAGAACTTTCGTTAACGTTAACGGCCAAAAGACAAACAGTCGTTCCTCTAACGGAGCTGCAAACAGCCTGTTTTACCCACTTACTGCTTTACTGGAGATTTAAATGACGTTTGAATGGAGAAACACATTAAATATCATGCATCAGAAAACTGTCGTGTTTTGACGGATATGATTTTGTGAGTTTGCTACTGCAGTTAGTTCAGAGTTCAGCTCTAGTCCTGAAACCCCTACACTGCATAATTATGGCTTCCCTGGTTAGAATTCCTGATATTATTAGCTAATTAATCCCTTCTTGAGCTGAACGAGGTGTGAACAGCAGAGAGAAACACTAAACTGTACAGTGCAGCAGCTCCAAGCCTGGAGTCTGTGTATCTCTCTTCATTCTCAGCTTCTGTCACATCTTGCAGGTGATTAAGTCACAAAGCACAGCAGATTAAAAGCATTACTTAAAATCTGGTCCTCAAAACGTGAAATGCGAGAACACATTTGTCAACTGTGTTTAATTTCATTTCACAAATGTTCCGTTTGCCTTGTGGTCACGTTAAAGACGCCTTGTTGAAATGTGATTTTTAACTTGCCTTTATTTTGTTGTATGACATTGACTAAGCAATCCAAAAGTAACAGAAAGTAATCAGATTAAGATACTTTAATATATTAATCCCATGGATTAAGTGAAAAATGACCGGTTTCAGCAGGTCAGAAGAAATCTACACTGGAATACTTTTGGGAAAATGACCCTCTCAACTCTGCACACCAGTGATATCCCATTGTTACTACAAGCTAAAATGTTTTTGTAATAAGTCGCCATGTGTTTGCCTTCACATGCACAGCCCCTAAGCCGTTAGCTTTCACTCTTGTGGGCCAGTAATATGTGATTATTTCTGCCTGTTACCCATCTTAACATAAGTCCCTATATATAACAACAATGTGCAGTTTGGCTTTAGAGCCAGCCACTCAAAAGAAAAGCTAACTGGCTGCCTTATTAAGTCTAAATTGGACAGGGTTGAGTTGTTGAGGCCATATTTTTAGACTTTAAGAAAGCCTTTGTCGCTAAGCTCTTTCATCTTTCTCCTACTGCTATCAAGTGGATGAATTCCTGTTTAGAAGGTGGGGTCCAGAGAGTTAAGATGCATAGAGAACTCTCTCCTGCTATTAGCTGTGATGTTGGTGTGCCTCAGGGGTAAATTTTGGGGCCTATTTTACTTAGTCTTTACATAGATGATTTGCACTTCTAAGTTCCTGCAAACTGGGCAAAAGACTTGACATTATTGTAATTAATGCAATTTATGCAAATATCTAATCAGCACGCAGCACATAAGCTTGCTGCAGTGACGGTTCCTGTAATGTGGCAGTGGCTTAATGATTCTTGTAGTCACCTTTATGAAAATGAAATAGCCTGCCCGCTTTTAGTTCAACAGATAACTCCCTACCAAATATCTATGCATCAGTGGGGGAAAAGGGGTGTCAGATCGCAGATATCTTGGCATTATAACTGATTCCCATCATACAGTTTAAAAGCAAATTATAAATCTCTGAAAATTTGTTCAATATAATTTGGCTAATAATCTTCGCTACATCAGAAGTTGTTTGTATTTTAATGAAACAGCGCCTCCTTATATAAAATCCTGCATGGTTTGGCTTTCAATAAGCAGAAAACGGCTGAAAAGCGGTCGATTAGATCAGTGACTAGGAGATTGTTGTGATTCCTATGAGGAAGATGATCTTTCAGCAGTCAGCTTTTTTGCTCATGCACTACAATTGGCTGTTTTTCAGCCAAATCATGGCTAAAAAAAAGTTTTAATTTAAAAGTTTTAAAGATAATTTTAATACCTGGCATCCTGCATTATTTCGTATTGCTGGATGTGTCATTCATGTTTTATGTCATTTGAATGAGCTGTACTGATCAGTGCTTTTGTCTTTGGGATTACCGTTGAAAACTGCCAATAATGCACTCTCAGAAAAAAAGATACAACACTCACTGGAGCAGTACCCCTCTTGTCACTGTGGTGGTACCCTCAGGGGTACCAGTACCTTTAGTCAGGGAACATAATTGTCCCGTAGTCCAATGAAATTATATCTTCTAAGTTGTATTGACTCCACACATCCCGTCTCGTCCTCAGGCTTTATTTTAATGTTCTGATTTAATACATTTGTTTTAAAAAGGTACAAATATCTACTTTTCCACTAGGGAAAAACTCCCGTAAGGTACACAATTAGACCTTAAAATGACTGTTGTACCTTTTGAGGGTACACTTACATTGTTTGTACCTTGATGAATGAATCATGTACCTGCATAATACCTTTATTTCTAACAGTGTGGCAAATTTACTGAAATGTGTATGAACGCACATTGCCCCTGTAAATCTAATTAAATAAAGTAGGGCTGGGTGCTATAATGTCTATACTGGCATATTTACACAGTATGGGTTAATGGGATTAGATCTCTCGACTGTCTTGGGAATGCCTCGGTATCCCTCCGGAAGAGCTGGAGGAGGCGGCGGGGGAGAGGGTGGCCTGAGCGTCTTTGCTTAGGCTGCTGCCCCCACGACTCGGATAAACGGTTATGGATGGATGGATGGATGGATGGATGGATGGATGGATGGATG
The DNA here is from genome assembly GCF_015220715.1 of Pygocentrus nattereri. Classification (NCBI taxonomy): domain Eukaryota; kingdom Metazoa; phylum Chordata; class Actinopteri; order Characiformes; family Serrasalmidae; genus Pygocentrus; species Pygocentrus nattereri. The sequence continues at coordinate 45,479,429 of NC_051219.1, forward strand.
GACGGATGGACGGATGGACGGATGGACGGATGGATGGATGGATGGATGATTAATGGAAGCTTTGGATTGTTTTAAAGCACATTTTAAAAATCCATGAAAATAAACAATCAGCTTGTTTTCTGTGATGTTATTTTTGTCTGACTAACATTTATGTGCATGCCTTTTGTCGGTTTTCTTCCTTTTAAGACAATCCAAGTCCAATCAAAAAAGCTTCGTCAGGTTTATAAGACATTCTTTTTGCTTCAGGTAGCAGCACTCAGGAGATACGGGTTCATTAACGTTATTAACGCCAACTTTAATATTATCTGATATTGTGATACTGTGATATATTTGGAAAATATTCCAGTGTTGAATTGTATCAGTGTCGGCCAGCACATCTCAAAATACACATTTCTGTGATTGATTTGAATCATGTGAAAAAGCTGATGCAGATTTGCAGATATTAGTATTCATTTTAAAATTAAATTTGTCATTTTTTTTCACAAATGTGGTCAGAAAAGCCATGTTCTTCCATGTATTGGTAGCCATTGTGAGTGATACTGATACTGATACTATCCACGGCACCCGGGGAGCAGTTGGGGGTTAGGTGTCTTGCTCAGTCATGGACTGTCGGCTCTGGGGATCGAATCGACGACCTTCCGGTCACAGGGCCGGTTCCCTAACCTCCAGCCCACGACTGCCCATAAACAGGTTGCAGCTCAAAAGGGTTGAGAACCACTGTGGAAGAGCGAAAAAGCTGTAACTTGTACATGTAAACTCAGACTGACAACATCTTGGTCAGTTTTATTTAAGTTTTTTTTATTTATTTGTCGCTTTTGTCGGAAGAAACCCTCGCATCTCCAAAACGGTAACTTTACAGGGGAAGGGAAAACACACTTTGCTTTTAGTGTACGTCAATAGAACCAGACTTTTTACCACCAAGTAATTTTGGGCCATTTCTTTTGCTCCATTCTTCAAGCAATTTACACACAGTGTAAAGGATAACACACATTTTCAAATAAGCATCAATTTTGCTGTAGAATCTCCAGGTTCAACACCGTGGCAGCGTAAGAGAAGTTCAATAACAAAATTCATCCATGCTGTGAGAAAAAAACATGTTCCCGATACACTCTGGTTGCTTTAGAATCCGTGCCCTCTAAGAAGTCCATAAAAATTTAGAGTAAGTTTTCATTCTATATGTGAACGCATTGTCTGCAATGCAGCTGTAGGACTAATATTAAGGGCCTCTGCTGAGGGCCACAATCTGTTGAAACATGACTGCTTCTCATTCCCCTGTGGCTAATACTTTAAGATCAATGAAACTGCTCAAGCATTCTTCTTTGAATAAACTCTACAGATGTTAAAATAGCTGCCTGACTCTAGAGGAGAACCAAAGCACTGGATCAGTTTAGACGTGCTCTGAGAGACTGTGACAAGCTTTCAAAAAGGCCGGGAGTTTAAACCAGAGAGGATGGGGAAGAAAAACATGGACTGCTTTTAGTCGGATTAACGTGACGTTTATATTCAGGGAAACCACTGGATTGTTGAGGCTAAAGTTCTGAGCTAAACTAGACATTTTAGATTTTGTTTCTGAGGATGGAGCAAACCAGGTTTAGGAATGAGTATGTGCCAAAACAACAAGGGACAAGACAAGGAGTGGGTAATAATGATAATAATAATGAGCTTAGTTTCTATAGCACCTCTCCAAAAACTCCTCCTGAGATACTCAGGTGGCAGGGAAAGAAACTCTGTCACACGCAATGTGGTTTCATGGCTCTTTACCCAGTCAAACTCCGCTGTCATGGTGCAAAGTCTCTGGGTCACGGCCTAGTTGAACTCTGCCGTCGATCAGTGGAAACGGGCAAAAAAGAATCAGCGGTGCAGCGAAACCGTTGGATTTTATCTTTATTCAACTGCACTAAATGTTATTAAGCAGGACTAATGACACTCTTTGGAATGAGCCGTGCAGTCACTGTTCTTGAAGTACTGTCAATTTCCACGCTATACTCAGAAAAATGGGATGAAATGTGATGTAATTTACCACTAAAATATTAACATGGTTATATTGCCCACCCGCAGGCTAGATGTAGAAAACTTGCATGCTGCTCTTCAGTTATGCATGAAACTGGCATAAGAGCCTAAATGTGGAGCAGGCCATGTAGGAGGAGAACCGAGTGAAGGACACAGCACCTCCTCACCTTTACTCCCCGTGGGTTCAGCCCAGCACCACATGTGTAATATAAACGTGGGGGGGGGTGAACAGAGTGAAAACCCTGAAAATGGGTTATTTTATATGTTCTGAAGATGAGCAAAGACCAAGAATCTGAGGCTGAAATAAGAATAAACCACATCATTTATTCTTTTGGTAAACATTAAAAACAGGTCGCACGGACTTGAACACCAGGATGATTCAAAATGATTCGTCTGGTTTCAAAATGATTTCACTTGTAAGTCATTCCAGATCAGTGCAGTGAGCTGTAAACGGTGTAAATGAGCATAAAGTTTATTATGTAGTTCTACAAGGTCTCAGTCTGAACCTCCTCCAGCTGGACGGACGACATCAACACCACAGTCAAACTCATCCCAGACTGGACTGAGCGTGTCGGGCGTCGCTGCTCTCACGGCTCTTTCAGTGGGATTTCGGAGATCATCCAGTGCTGTGGGACCAGCGCCGAACGCTCTGAGCTGCTGGAGCTTCACTGCTGATGAAAATCCCGCTGCTCAGTTCTGACGGATTCACTCTTATTGACGTGGAGAACGCAGAACGTTCTGCTCAGGGGTCTCAGCTCCTCTCAGACTGAAGGAGCCGGTCAGAATCTCTATGACCCCCTCTTACAGTTGGAGTGTGATTGGTTCCTCAGCGCCTCACGGCTGTAAGATTTGTTGATGAGTTGTGAAATTAATCTTTTTGAATCACCCTGTATTTACTAAAAGCAGCAACTGCATTCTTATGGCAGACTTTGCATAAACTTCTCCACTGCTGTACTAATAGCTGGCCTACAAATGACAGCAATTCCTAAGTTTGTTAATTTAGCAGAAATATCATATTCAGTTATCATCATACTTGTTTGCTTTCAAAATATCATTTTAATCATGCATACAGGAAGTCAGTTATCAAGTTCTGATTATTTTATGTTTTAATTGATTGTTTTAACAGAAATCTCTCTTGAGGACACCCACTTAGTACTGGCACAGACAGTGAAATTAGCATTGTTTTAATTACTGATGAACTCACAAGAGGACCACAGATATTATTTACATAAAGATGAGTGTTTTGTTAAAGGCCTATTTTTGTGGGATGTAATTGTATAAGAATGCCCTTAAGTGAAAATGACCTTTTTGCTGCTCTTGAATGTTTTTTCATCATCAAAACAACTTTGTACTGATAAGTCACGAAGCGTTTTGACCACGGATCTTGGTGACGTTCACAGCAATGCCAGTAATAAAGCAACTTTTGAGATTTAGATTTGTTGTTAACATTTAATGTCGGAAAAGGGTGGAATGCTCTGTCCAGGTCGGGAGTGAATCCATGCCCCAAGTGGAAGAGTTTAAATATCTTGGGATTTTGTTCACGGGTGAAGGAAGGTTGGAGCGAGAGGTTATCAGGTGGATTGGTGCGGCGTCTGCAGTAATGCGGACCCTAAACCGGTCAGTCATGGTGAAGAGAGAGCTGAGCCAGAAGGCGAAGCTGTCAATTTACCGGTCAGTCTACGTTCCGACTCTCACCTCTGGTCACGAGCTTTGGGTAGTGACCGAAAGAACGAGATCGCGAATACAAGCGGCCGAAATGAGCTTTCTCCGCAGGGTCGCCGGGCTCTCCCTTAGAGATAGGATGAGAAGCTCGGCGATTTGGGAGAGGCTCGAAGTAGAGCCGCTGCTCCTCCACGTTGAGAGAAGCCAGTTGAGGTGGTTCGGGCATCTGGTAAGGACGGCCTCTGGGCGCCTGACTAGGGAGGTGTTCCAGACATGTCCGATGGGGAGGAGACACCGGGGAAGACCCAGGACACGTTGGAGGGATTATATCTCTCGACTGTCTTGGGAATGCCTCGGCATCCCTCTGGAAGAGCTGGAGGAGGTGGCGGAGGAGAGGGAGGCCTGGGCCTCTTTGCTTAGGCTGCTGCCCCCGCGACCCGGACCCAGATAAGCGGTTGAGGATGGATGGATGGATGGATGGATGGATGGATGGATGGATGGATGGATGGATGTTAACATTTAAGAGCTACTTGTTCAAGACTCAAATGACCTTCTGGTAAATAACCCACATCTTTAGTTTTTATTAATAGCGTGAGGTTTAAGGTCCGTGTACATCTGCTAGATTGTCTCACAGTTGCTAAGCTAAATGGTAAGAGTTGGGTATTTTGAGTGCTTTGCACAAATATTCTCTGGTAAATTGTCAAGATAATTAAGAGGCTGCCTATGTTGTTGCTATGGCAACGCAGCTTGTTGTGCATCTGACAGCTGATCACAGATTGTACTGGGGTCAGTGAAGACAGGCCCACCTAAATGGGTGCATGTGTCTTGCTTGCTAACTTGAATAGTGCTCACTGCGGGTTGTTTGTGTTTGCAGGACAGAATCCAGGTGATTAATGGGGCGTTGTCCATCAGCACTCTTACGCTGTCAGATACAGGAATGTACCAGTGTGTTGCGGAGAACCGATACGGCAGAGTTTTCGCCAACGCTGAACTGAGAATCATTGGTAAGAGCACGGTGCCTTTTCTTCAGTACTAAGACGAGATGGGGAACTTCAGTTCTTAGCTGTGTTCTACAAGTAATACTCATCAGGCTACCATAGATACAGTACTGTGCAAAAGTGAAAAATGAATTAAAGATTTTTCAACTAAAATAATGTTAAGTAGTAAAAAAATGTAATAAAAAAACATTTTTTGTGTCAACTTAATAATTTTAATATTGATCCTCAACAAGGCTCATTATTTACAGATACCAGTGCTTTTGTGTCTGATTATTGATTTTTGTATATGTGTGTTTATTTAGATGTGATGCTTGCAACACGTTACAAAAAGTGGGGACGGGGCAAGTTTATCACTGTGTTAAATCCCCTTAAATTTCCCTTAACGCTCTTCAGTATTTGTGAAATGAGCTGTGAAAGTAGGATTTTCTCCTGTTCTTGCTTGTTGTGACTCCTTTGTCTTATGTTGCCCTTCATAATGTGCCACACGTTTTCGATGAGTGACCGGTCTGGACACATTTCCACTTTGTTGCCTATTCATTTTAGGTGAGCTTTACCCAGAGAAGTGGGCAGCAATTCTGGATGTTGCTGATATATGGCTTCTTCTTTATGTAGTATGGGATTAGCTTGCATTTGTAGGTGCAGCGATGAACTGTGTTTAATGACAGGGATTTTACGAAAAGTACCAAGACTATAAGGGTATGTTAATTACAGAAGCACGTCGTTTTAATGCAGCGGCGTCTGAGGTTATGAGCATACTATATATTTAGTTTTTGACCTTGCCCTTTACACGCAGAGATTTATCCATGTTCTTTAAATCTTTTAATAATGTTATGGAATCATAACTGGTGAAATCCCTAAATTCCTTGCAGTTTTGTATTGAGAGATGTTGTTCTTAAACTATTCATGCACGCATTTATTTATTTATTTATTTATTTATTTGCAAAGTGATGACTGAGCCTTTTGTGAATGCATCTTTTATACTCAGACCTATTGACCTTAAAACAGGTACCTTTTTTGATCATTAAACATACTTTGTGGTCTTATATTACTCCTGTCCCAGCTTTTTTGAAATATGTTGCAGGCATCAACTTTGTAATTAGAATTTACATTAAAAAGTCAATAAACTTGATAAGTAAAAATATTATGTATTTATTATTTATGTTTTTTAATCAAATACCTGTAAAAGATACTTGATGAATCACTGCTTTCTGTTTTTATTTGCATTTTACCTACTGTCTCTGCTGTTTTGGAATTGAGTGTGTAAAAAAAATAATAATAAAATATATTTTATATATATATATATATATATATATATATACATATATATAATATATGTATGTGTGTGTGTGTGTGTGTATATGTATGTATTTATTTATTTATTTGTTGTTTTTTTTGTTTTTTTTTACAGTATATATACCTATTTAGATTTTTTGTGAGGTTTATGTTGTTTTTCACTGCAGTTTTGCTGTTTTGAGTTTATGAGAAACACAATCTTATGAAATTAACTGTCTTATGTGGTCTGTTCAGATAGCACGCTCCGGTCTTTTAGAGCAAGACGAGAGGAAATAATGGAACAAAGACACAAGAAAATCACATAATCCTTATATCTACTAACAACATATAGGTTTTATAATAAGCTGCTTAAAACCAAGGGCAGTGTGCTATTTACCTTTTGTATTTCCATATTTGTGGATACCTGTTGACTTTGTTGGCTTATTGGCAAGTAGGAGAAAAAATATGAATACAAAGAGGCGCATCAATATTTCATGATTTAGTTATGACATTTTAAGCCCAGTGTTAGAGGAATAGATTACCGAAATACATTTCTGACGTAGTTTGTAAGATGACAGTGTCTTTCTGATGAGAGAGCAAGGTTTCTGTCAGTGGGGTTGTTGTTAGGAATGCTTGTTTAGTGCAGTGGGTAACAGTGACACCCTATGGAACAGAAACTGGGTCAATCCCCTGCTCATTTGGGAATTAGAAACACCACTAAAATATACCATCAAGAGCCTTTAGGCAAGACTCCTAGCATTAATTTCAACTGCCACATCAAAAAACATTTGTACAATGTAAGTATAAAGCCTCTATAAATGTAATCTACTTGATATATTAAATAATCTGCCAAATCTGCACATTTAGGACAGTTTTTGTGAAATGTCTTCATATCTGTTTTGCCTTAATAATGAATGTAAAGACAAACAAAGTGTAGATTTAAGAAATGTTAAAAGTTTTCTTTTTGCACAAATAATTAGCAGAAAAAAAAAATAATAATAATAACGTACAATATTTTGTATCAGATCATTGCAATGTTTAATATAGAATAACGCTGGAAATATATTGCTGGTGGAATCGTATCATAGCTCAAGTGTGGTGATGGCACGCTGCGGAGGCTGTAGCGATTCCCATCTCTACACAAGTAAAGCTCAGTGCCACTTAAATAGCAAGCCTGCCCAGCCTTGATCCTGCCATTCAAAGCTCTTTCAGACTTCATTTCTAACAGGAGCTAATCAAAACTGTCAAGCACATCTGAAAAATATGACCTGGAGCGTTGAATTTGGTTGGAATTAAACTCTGCAGGGGACCAGCAGCCTGAAAAACACTTTGCAGTCTAAAAAAAAAAAATAATAAAAAATCAGCACACTAACTTTTGACACTACAAAAGATCAAACCTATCGTTGTCTTTCAGATTAAAGACACTGAAGTTCTGCTCCGTTTTAATATGCCGAGCTTGGTGCTAATTAAAGGAATGAAGCCTGTTCCTTAGTGCCATCATTTCCCAGCGTAATGGTAGCTTTGAAGGGCTCTGCTCCGCGGCAGGGCAGAAAGAGCCGGGATAAATCTTGCATGCTGAAATTGTCTTGTGGCAGTGACGGTCCTCTGCTTCACACTCTTTACACATTTTAAATGTGTGTGAGCAGCCTGGTTCGCTGGAGTGCGTCTGAAAGGGGAGAGAGGGGCCGTCTTCAGTGAGTGCATCTCATAAATTGCATCCTTACTGTGTGTTTGTGGGAAGGGGATCAGCAGGAGAAGCTTTTCATTAGAAGTGGCTGCCAGACGTCTGTCCAAGCCCTTGCGATAATTCGGTGGTTTCAGCGATTCCGTGATCATGAGTATCCATCTCTGTCTTCCTTACTGTCTTTCTCGCTCTCAGCTGTGGCGCCAGATTTCTCAGACAGCATGCTGAAAGCGCAGACGCTGGCCCGGCAGGGTGGGGATGTACTGATCGAGTGCAGGCCCCGGATGTCCCCTCGTGGAATGATATCCTGGAGGAAAGGCAAAGAGGCCTTGAGAGAGAGCCACAGGTAACAGAGCTGCCTTGTGTCTTTTTACCCGGCCTGGATCCGACATTCAGAGTTAATGAGACACCCACATCGCTGTCCTGTCGAAGCTTTGCGACTATTTTATTTTATTATTATTCATTATTAATTCATCCTTGCTGTAGATCTGAGGTGTCAAACGTAACCACTAAAAGGGCCTTATTAAAAAATCTCAACAAAGTTGTGGCCTAGGGAGCATTTATATTTTAAAATGCCTAAGTGTCAACAGCAAAACGCATCGATCAGGCGTAGCATCATGACCACCTCCTCGTTTCTCCGCTCACTGTCCACCTTATCAGCTCCACTGACCGTATAGCTGCTCTCTGTAGTTCTACAGTTACAGACTGTAGTCCATCTGTTTCTCTGATACTCTGTTACCCTGTTCTTCAGTGGTCAGGACCCCCATGGACCCTCACAGAGCAGGTACTGTTTGGGTGGTGGGTCATTCTCAGCTCTGCAGTAACACTGACGTGGTGGTGGTGTTAGCTCAGTGTATTTTTAGTGATGGTGATTGTTCTACAACTTGACAACTGAGGCTGGTTGCAAAATCAAACCAAGTCGTATTTGTCTAAAAAAGCTCTGTGACCTGTTGTAGTAACACTGGAATTAAAATCTACTGTGTTATAGTTATATTGTAAAAGTTCTTATACTGATATTATGTTACGACAGAGTTATATAAGTTTTCTCTGGCCCTTAAGTAAACTGAGTATTATAATAGTGTTAATAAGATTTATATAATTTTATCCATGTTCATAAGATCATCATGAAGCCTTATGGCAGTGCCATGATGCTCTAATAACAAAGTTATATATGTTTTCTCTGGCCCTTAAGTAAAGTGAGTATTATAATAGTGTTAAGAAGATTTATAGAATTTTATCCATGTTCATAAGATCATTATGAAGCCTTATAGCAGTGCCATGATACTCTAATGACAGTTATGTATATTTTCTCTGGCCCTTAAGTAAAGTGAGTATTATAATAGTGTTAATAAGATTTATAGAATTTTATCCATGTTCATAAGATCATTATGAAGCCTTATAGCAGTGCCATGATACTCTAATGACAGTTATGTATATTTTCTCTGGCCCTTAAGTAAAGTGAGTATTATAATAGTGTTAATAAGATTTATAGAATTTTATCCATGTTCATAAGATCATTATGAAGCCTTATGGCAGTGCCATGATGCTCTAATGACAGTTATGTATATTTTCCCTGGCCCTTTAGTAAAGTGAGTTCTCTCTGTGATCATGAGATCTATACGAAGCCCTATGGCGTTGACATGACACTTTTATGATGAGATTATGTACATTTTCTCTGGCCCTCAAGTAAAGTATCATATTTATTCTTAAGGCCTGTTTAATGCCTTATGGCTATGCTTGGACACTGTACTGACACAGTTATGTATATGTTCTCTGGCCCTTTAGCTGTTTTTAAGATGTTCTTAGTAGTAATGTCAAAACACTGCATGTCCTATGTTTTATTTCAGTTGGCTCTTTACGTAAAATAAGAGTTTGAATGCTGAACGCTGCTTCATGAAGACACGTCTTTCCTGTCTCTTTTGGTTGTGCTCACATTTTCCCCAGTTAGAAATTTTGTCATTAATAAAAAGTCCAGTGTAGTATTTCAGGAACTGCATGTGCGTTATAGACTGTTAGAACCAGACTGTCAGATGCACGCTTCAAAAGTCAGCTCTCATAACGCGCTATGCAAGTTTACCTCACTTCATTTAGGTGTAGACATTGAATTTCACAAAAACAGGCTTTATGGCAGCTGCCGCTCACTGGAATAACCCTTTATAGAGGTTTATGTGGTTATGAAAGGTTTATGTCATTTTAATGTAGCCTTATAAACATGACATGAAAGGTGCTACCTTAATTGTTTCACACCGTTTGAACAACTATTACACTATGTCAACATATGATGAATTGACCAATAGAAATGGTCCAAAATCCCTTAATAAACTCTTGTTATATTAACATACAGCTGAGATTTTTATAGTTTATAAGGTTTATCACACGGTTTTGTTACAGGAGCAACAATGTGATCCACGCTGGTGTAGAGGTTGAAATGCATGGGCAAGAATACTTAATGTGACTGACAATAACTGGAGCTTAACAGTGAATAGAGAAGGTTGAAGAACCTTCTAATCCCTTCCTTTCATTCCCCGCTAGCCCTTACAGTATAGATGAATGGGGGCTCATTAACTGGCAAACACAAGTCACTGTTGCTCCTTTTATTTATTTACTTCATTCAGGTGTTTTGCGAACTAGACATTGAATGTCCCAAAAAACAGGCTTTATGACAGCTGCTGCTCACTAGTATAAACCTTTAAGATTAGAGTAGATTAGATTAGATTGAGAGACCCTTATTAGTCCCACATTGGGGAAATTTCACCTCTTCTTTTAACCCACCCGTGAAGTGAAACACCACATACACTCTAGTGAGCACACACACACACTAGGGGGCAGTGAGCACACTTGCCCGGAGCGGTGGGCAGCCCTATCCACAGCGCCCGGGGAGCAGTTGGGGGTTAGGTGTCTTGCTCAAGGACACCTCAGTCATGGACTGTCGGCTTTGGGGGTCGAACCGGCAACCTTCCGGTCACAGGGCTGGTTCCCTGACCTCCAGCCCACGACTGCCCCATTTATAGATGTTTATGTAGTTATGAAAGGTTTATGTAATTGTCATGTAGCCTTATGTCACTAATGACTCCAGCTTGGTCATGTAAACCCTGAGCTTAACCCACCTAGTAGGGGCTCAGTATCAAATGTCTGTGGTAAATATTTAAACATCATTTATTCAGCAGCTTTGCTTTTTTTTGTATTTTATGCTGTCTGGGAGCTCTATGTATCCCAAGTCATTTCAAAGCTATTATTATTATGTCAAATAACCTTTTTTTTCTATTTATGCCTAAAAGCTTCAGGAATAATCCTGAAGTCAAGGTTTGGGTCATGAATATTTTATGTATGCCTTTCTTTTGAAATAGTAGCCATTTATTCGAGGGCCTTCAAGAGCGCACACACTCATATTAAGTCACTCAAGACATAAAAAGAAGGAGAGTGTAGGTGTTAATAAGGAGAGTATGAGTGCCTGGGTGGCGTCATGGCATCATAAGAAATCACTTAATGACAAATGCAGATGAGCTACAGCGCTACACATCCACCCACCATGAAGATCCAGACGGAAACCGAGGAGGCCGACACACGTGTTCCGTTAACTTCTGAGAAGGAAGACGTTTTGTTATGCAGTCGTCGGTGTTTCGCCTTCTAACGCTGTAAAACTTGAGCCATTTTCTCAGCAGGGCGGGCATATCTGAGGGAAGAGGACTGTCAAGATTACAAAAGCTAATGCCGACGCTGTTTGGAAATCTTAATTAAATACTTGCAGCGCAACAATAGTCTCGCTCAATACGTCCGTCTTCTGATGATCGATGATCAGCGCTTCAGGCGGTTGTCTGTTTGTTCTCCTTGTGACTCATGCCTTCTCAGAATCAGGAGCCTTTACATGAAAAGTTAACTCAGCTATTTTTAATGTTTTTTGTTGTTCTCGTCTTCCCTCTCCTTTGTCGAAGTGTGAAGAGACCCACCGTCTTAAGTAACTTTGTTTTCTAAAAATCAATGCATGTCGATCGCCGCGTCTATGGAAAGTTCACGAGAGATTTTCGTTTTAATCACCAGGACGTGTTTCGTAAACAGTGGAATCGGCACCTGGGAAACGTGCCGCCTCGCCGCCGAGCGTGAATGAGCACATGGAGATTTGTCACCAGCGAATCCTTCCTGGCAGCAGCTCAGTGCAGTGAAACAGAGTTGTATAATTGAAAGGTTGTGGTGGGAATTAAGCAGATCCCATGCTTTGCCCCCATGCTTTGCCCCCATGCTTTGCCCCCATGCTTTGCCCCCATGCTTTGCCCCCATGCTTTGCTCCCATGCTTTGCTCCCATGCTTGCCCCCATGCTTGCCCCCATGCTTTGCCCCCATGCTTTGCCCCCATGCTTTGCTCCCATGCTTTGCCCCCATGCTTTGCCCCCATGCTTTGCTCCCATGCTTTGCCCCCATGCTTTGCCCCCATGCTTTGCCCCCATGCTTTGCTCCCATGCTTTGCCCCCATGCTTTGCCCCCATGCTTTGCCCCCATGCTTTGCCCCCATGCTTTGCCCCCATGCTTTGCTCCCATGCTTTGCCCCCATGCTTTGCCCCCATGCTTTGCTCCCGTTATTTTTATTCCAGTACGCCTGACACTATCACTTCACAGTCCTGCTGTACCCTCTGCTCTGCCCGGCTTATGCTGTGGGCGAATGCGAGTGGCTTTTTAATCTCCTGCGCAGATATAAAGTTGAAGCTTGAACCCGACCCATATCCGCGGCTTTGAAACCTGAGGCCCGAGTAGTACCCGAACCCGCTCCCGTGCAGTAACAGGATTATCAGACGCGGTCTGACGGTGCTTCCTTTGTAACTAAGCTCTTGAAAAAGTTCCGTGCAGGGATCAACTGGTATTTCACCAGAGTTGGCCAGAGTACTTGGAAGCAGTGGTGATGGCCAAATACTGAATACACTGTTCAACACGTGTTCAGTAATATATTCCATTCCAATACATGAACGTGACACATCCAGGACGTTTCGTATACGTCTAAATGTGACAAAGCTGTGTAATTTGCACATATGAGTTCAGTACAACCCCGATGCTAAGCTTCTCGCTCGTAACCGTGAGCGTTCGGTTCCATCATCCCGCAAAATAGACGAGCAAGAGGTGAATGAATAGTTTATCACATTGATTTGTCTGCTTAGGCTTTAGCAAGAACTCCATTGCCATTTTTCAGATCTGAAGCGAGTGGATCTTATCTTGGGTGTTACCCTCTCTCAAAGATGAAAGCTTTAAGTTCTGTTTATCAGAGGGAGACGGTTTGATGGTCTAAGAGGTCTTTTCTCTGTCTTTTCTCTGTATGTTTACATTTTTTCTTTTTCTTTTACAGTACCGTGCGAAAGTCTTAGTTTGTGTTTATTTGTTGTATTAATATTTGAATAAACAACATTTAATTCGAATATTAATTAATAATAATTATATATATAATCATATAAATAATAACTAGTGATTCTCTGGATGTTGGTGTGTTTGTTTACCCATCTCCAAGCCTCTCCTCCTCGAGGAAGCCCAGTATTATATGTAGTTATAAAGCAGCTCCTGGTTTGACCAATCAGTGCTCAGTAAATTGAGCTCATGATGTAATTGATGATATTAACGAGTCTCTGTGGCGGCTGTGAAGGTGTCCAGGAAAAATATGGACCCGAGAAATTCTTGTTACTTTTTATAGTTTTTCTGTTTATTTGAATTATGAATACGACTTTATTCTAATGTATGTAGTGATAAACTCCCTGCTGAGGCCAACTGGTTAAAGATTTGCTTAGACGCCTGAAACCTTCACACAGTGCTGTATATGAAAGTGGATTATCTTATGTCTGATCTTATAATAAGACCCTAAAAATGGAGAGAATTTGGCTTGAAATGAAATTAATAATGGGTGGTCTCTGACTCCTGCATGGTCCTGCAGGTGCTGAGCGGAGCCCATCTATTAGACCTCCTTTACCTAACTCCTAAGTGTGTGGATGGGCAGTTCTAAGTAGAGCAGTGACACCAGCATGGCGGTAAAACACTTTAGTGCCACTGCATTGTTGAGAATTGGCCAGTATTTCGTACTAGAGCAACATACAACCATTCCTTTACTATGCCTGTGTCGCTGCAGTGTTGAGTGATCCACCCGTCTGGTCCTGAGGTGTAGCCCCTGTTAATTGATGAAGGGGTCTGCCAAACTGTGCCCCAGCAAATACACCGTCAGTAGCTTTATACATGCAAAGTGCATCTGTATGGCTGGTGTGCAAGTACAAGGTATGTGTACCTGAAGTACTGCCAATACAAAGCATTTTACTTTGCTGATGTATAATTAAAACAATCTGGTCTGAGCTGTTGACGGGTTAAAACCGACGCTGTAAACTAGACACTGCTATTGACATCATTAATTGTGCTTAATGATCTCAGGGATGGCTGACCATTAGTCCAATTTAAATGACCAATTCAAATTTAGCAGTGGCTGGCTTGAGCTTTATTTAGAAGGATGAAATTGTAATGCTATCTATACTGAACCTTTTCTTTTCTTGTGATTCCCAGAGTTTCTGTGTTGGACAATGGGAGTCTCAGAATATCAAACATCACCAAACTGGACGCAGGCCTTTATACATGTGTGGCCAGGAATCAGTTTGGAGTGGCCAGCAGTGCTGGGGCTCTAGTTGTTAAAGGTAAGATGTGGAACTTGCATGGCAGCTTTGGTTTGTATCACATGGATTTACCCAACCAAACCGATGTATGATCTGAGAATAACCGTCCTCCATCCCATCCTAAGCCCAGTATGCAGTCTTTTAGAGAGTTCTTAGCCCCTTTCTGAAAGAGCCGAGTCAACAGTACCAGCGTGCTATTAAAATGCAGTTTGCTGATGTTCCTGGTTTTTGAATTGCAAATTAAAGCATGCATATGTGTTTTTTTCCTTCAGTGGACTTAACAAGAGTGTGTTTCTTCAGTGTTAGTTCTTTTAACATTATGAAATCAATTTTCATTAAATTAGCTCATCATTATTCAAATATAATTAAGAAATGCCATTTACCTTTTTAAACATATTCAGTGTGTTGCAAATTATTTCATGCGGGAGTTTTTATTTTTTTTCCTCCGACAATTATTTTTACAGTGTTGTTTGGATGATGAAACTGCACTTTTTCTCCTGTTCAGTTTGTAGTTTAGATACACAACCAGCAATCATGAAGAATAAGTGGTAGCCCAACAGCGTGTTCTTTATTGGCTGGTTTTGGAGATAGTTGGCATAAATAGCATCTAGAAACCTTAATATGCATCTGATTTACATGTCATTTGCATGAGTTGTGATACATACCATGCAGTCATAATGCCTGATCCAGCAGAGTTAGATGTAAAAGCAGAAGAGAAAATAGCAGTTTAGCTTGTTTGTGTTTAGGGTTGGCCGTCACATCCTTGAGTGTGACTGGATGCAACACCATGAATGCACAGTGGCATCTAGTGGTGCCTGCCTTATAATGCACAACACAGTACACAGAACCCAGTATTGCTTCATGCACTTGCATTTAAGCTTGAATTAGACATGTTTCTGTGACTCTTTTGAAGAACTGGAAGTACAGTAGTGTATGAGGTGATCACCTTATCAGAGATAAATCTAGGCTCTTGCCATAGACTTAGATACTGAGATACAGTGTAATAGAGTATATAGTTATAGTATAACTATATACTCTATACTATATAGTATAGTTATATTATAGATATTATATATTAGTATATATTATATACTTTATAGTATAGTTATATTATATATTAGTATATATTATATACTTTATAGTATAGTTATATTATATATTAGTATATATTATATACTTTATAGTATAGTTATATTACATATTAGTATATATTATATACTATATAGTATAGTTATATTATATATTAGTATATATTATATACTTTATAGTATAGTTATATTATATATTAGTATATATTATATACTTTATAGTATAGTTATATTATATATTAGTATATATTATATACTTTATAGTATAGTTATATTATATATTAGTATATATTATATACTATATAGTATAGTTATATTATATATTAGTATATATTATATACTATATTGTATAGTTATATTTTATAGTAAGTGCAATCTTGCTGTTAGACAAGAGGGACATCTTGTGTGTATGTATGCTCTCTGTCTGATTGCAGGAATTGTCTTTGTGTGTGATGTGCTTGCAAACCAGTTTTCTCCTAGGGAGTAGGGCTGGGCGATATGGCCAAAAATGTCCATCCATCCATCCATTTTCCAAGCCGCTTCTCCGTCAGGGTCGCGGGGGGGAGCTGGAGCCTATCTCAGCAGTCTTCGGGCGAAAGGCGGGATACACCCTGGACAGGTCGCCAGTCCATCGCAGGGCAGACAGACAGACACAGACAGTCACTCACACCCAGGGGCAATTTAGCACGTCCAGTTGGCCTGACTGCATGTCTTTGGACTGTGGGAGGAAACCGGAGAACCCAGAGGAAACCCACGCAGACACGGGGAGAACATGCAGACTCCACACAGAGAGGACCCCGATCACCCGGCCGGGGAGTCGAACCCAGGCCCCCCTCGCTTTTGAGGCCACCACGCCACCGTGCCGCCCCCAGGCCAAAAATGTTATCATGATTAAAAAAAAAAATTCTTATCAGTCGATGTCAATACATATATGTCGATGCTATAAGTGTCAAATCATTATTTCTTTCAAGTTTGAAGGCTGATTTTTGCTCCTGGGTGGTTAATTGCTGTTTTATACTGTCCTTTATACAACAAACACTCACCAAACGGGAATATTTCCATAAATCTGTCAGCGGGAAGCTGGCGTTCTCTCACTCTCCAGTGCCACACGTACAGAATCCGCAGCGCTTTTTCTTTCTCTTTTGTTGCTTGGGAATGCAGTAGTACTAAAATATGACTAAGCGCTGAAACAGTGCTGTAGTTGTGAGGATCAGACGTGATTTAACCGCTGCTAAATCTTGTTAGGATGTTGGTACAGAGGTGAGTTCACTGCAGGACCGTACAGTTACACCACTGATCTCGTCACCCAGACTCGGTCACAGGAGAACAGATCGCCGGTCGCTCCACTCAAACAGGGAATATATAACTCCACGTTTCAGACGTTGCTGAAGTATATTTGGCGACTCGTTTAACTCCTTATCCCCCCGCCCGCTTGTTGAAAGGCTGCACCGTTTCGTGGTGACAACAGAGTAGTCTCCCTTTCCTTGTACGAGGAAACGTCACCAGGGCTGTCTCTAGAACGCGGAAGAGTGAGAACGCTCTATTATATTGAACATTTCTTATATTTCTAACGAGGAACGATATATCGTGATAACTATCGTTATCGTTTTATCGCCCAGCCCTACTTGATAGATAATAAAGAATGAAATAAAAGGATTTGAGCCCTTGTAAAATGAATCCTGTCCTCTTACCCCTTCTATTCCAGAACCCACCATTATCACCACTAAGGCGGCCCAGCTGGATGTAACAGTGGGGGAAAGCGTTGTTCTTCCTTGCCAGGTTTCTCGTGACCCTTCTCTTGATGTTCGGTTCACCTGGTTCTTTAACGAGCAGTTGATCAATTTTGGAAACCAAGATAGCTATTTTGAAAAAGTCGGTGGGGTAAGTATAGAAATGTAATGATAAACCTTTATAATTAATTCTGCTTCATAGTGGTGATCAGTTTTCCTGATCACAAGACACTCAGATATTTTTCACAATATATATTACAATATTTAGTTTTTCTGCAGTTTGTCAACGAATTGAAATGAAATTGAAATTGTGCCAGGCTTAAAACAGGCTAAGAATGGTTTGCGTACAATGATTTTCTTTCTTTAACTTAACTTACTTTTTCAATAATTAACCATTTAAGAATGAAAAATGGAAAAATTCTTAATAAAATAACTGCATCATGGGCTTTTTTTAAGATGCATGCAGCTCTTCGGTGTGAAAAGCTGACAATATCCATAATACGCTCAGAGAAACTTTGCATTTCATCATTTATCATGATAACGACGACATTGTCATGTTTCCCACCCCTGGACATGTTATCTGTATCAGGATGTTAATCATGTGTGCTTACAGAGATTTGCTGGTGATATCATGATCCGCAATATTCAGTTAAGACATGCCGGAAGATACACCTGTGCAGTTCAAACAAACGTGGACAGTGCGTCAATAGCCACGGACGTGGTTGTCAGAGGTAAAGTTGGACTCGTCTGTGCAGTCGAAACAATTTTCACAACTACTAATAGAGCTGATAGGTACAGTTTTAGAAATCTGCTTGCTGCTCTTGGATGTCTGTGATGCAGTCCTGCCCCCACAGGTGCTCCTGGTCCCCCGCTGGACATCCAGGTGGACCATGTTACAGAATCTACAGCTTTTGTGTCGTGGAGTCCAGGACCTGATAACCACAGCCCAATCTCAAAGTATGCAGTCCAGGCCAGAACCCCCTTCTCTCTGGGTTGGCAGGCTGTTCAAACAGGTATATGTCCTTTTGTTATCTCTGATTTTGGCTAATTGTCTTCTTGCTGTAACATTAATTAATTGACCCTTATTAGTCCCACAAATTTCACCTCCGCATTTAACCCATCCGTGAAGTGAAACACCACATACACTCTAGTGAGAACACACACACTAGGGGGCAGTGAGCACACTTGCCCGGAGCGGTGGGCAGCCCTATCCGCAGCGCCCGGGGAGCAGTTGGGGGTCAGGTGTCTTGCTCAAGGACACCTCAGTCATGTGCTGTCGGAACTGGGGATCGAACCGGCGACCTTCTGGTCACAGGGCCAGCTCCCTAACCTCCAGCCCACGACTGCCCCATTACGTGCTTCAGTCTTTATATTAGGAAATGTGCTTTTTTCTTAGATATACACTCACTGGTCACTTTATTAGGTACCTTGCTAGTAAAAGGCTGGACCCACTTTTGCCTTCAGAACTGTCTTAATTCTTCATGGCTGACTTTCAACAAGGTGTTGGAAACGTTCCTCAGAGATTCTGGTTGGTTATTTGAGTTCCTGCTGCCTTTCTATCATCTGGAACCAGTCTGCCCATTCTCCTCTGACCTCTCACATCAACAAGGCATTTTCGTCCACACAACTGACCGCTCACTGGATATTTCCTCTTTTTCGGACCGTTCTCTGTAAACCCTAGAGATGGTTGTGTGTGAAAATCCCAGCAGATCAGCAGTTTCTGAAATACTCAGACCAGCCCGTCTGGCACCAACAACCACGCCACGTTCAAAGCCCCTTAAATCCCCTTTCTTCCCCGTTCTGATGCTCGGTCTGCACTTCAGCAAGTCGTCTTGACCACCTCTACATGCCTAAACGCAGTGAGCTGCGGCCGTGTGATTGGCTGATCAGCTATTTGTGTTAACAAGCAACTGAACAGGTGTACCTAATAAAGTGGCGGTGAGTGTGTACAGCGGTGCAGTAATGCTGCTCAGTGCAAAAATGTTATATTAGATCATTTTGAAGGTTTTAGGGATGGAAAGGATTAACTGATTAACTGTTAATTGACAAATAAACAGAATGAACAGAGTGAAGACCCTGAAAATGGGTTATTTTATATGGTCTTCACTGAAAATGAGTAAAGACAAAAAATCTGAGGCTGAAATAATAAACCAGTTTTTATTTCTTTTGGTAAACACTGAAAACGGCTCCCACAGTCCTGAACACCACACAAGGGTTAAATTCTTTTTCAGGCACAGTGATGCTGTATTGGCCAGAATTTTTGGGGGGGGTTTTGTTAGACTAGAATTCCCGTATCCCGTATCCTCCAAAGCTGTGACAACTGTATATTATTTGGGTAAATCATGTGAGTCAACACCTAAATGTATATCAAGTCCAGTACTTTGAACACGGCTCAGACAGCCAGACTTCAGTAACAGAGCTTTCTGTTTGATAATATTTTGATAGGTTGCCTCGTTTTTAGGGCTGCCAGTTAGTGATTAATCAGTACTTTACTTCTTTTGGTTTGCTAAATACACAAGACCTGTGAGAGTCAATGCTTTGGCCCTCATTCCAGTTTACTTGCCTTTGTTATTCAAGTAGGTATTATTTCTACCGAATGCCAAAAATTGTACTCATTCTTTAGTTCCAGAGATTCTTGGAAGAAACCAGTTGGCTGCTCGTGTGACAGACTTGAGTCCGTGGGTGGAGTATGAGTTCAGAGTGCTGGCCACCAACGCCATTGGCACAGGAGAACCCAGCAAGCCTTCCAGAAAAATTCGCACCAAAGACACATGTATGCACAGCGTTCAGTGAATTCTGATTTACTTGTCTGCCTCTTTCGAGTTAACCCCGTACATGACGTTTTATTGCACGCTTCTATAACCTAGGAATAGCTCACCCGGTTTTCCCTGTAGTTACTGAATAATAAGCCTTAGTATGTATTAAGCCTGGAATTTTAAAAGGTTAATGGTGCAAATTAGAATTAATCTAAAAAAAGGAATTGCATGATGTTATATTGTCCGATTTAAGCAGTTCACTATTTCATTGTTCATAAAAAATGTTCATCTGCTTCCCATGAGCATCTTCCACTTTGTGCTCCTCACTCAAATGCATAAACTTACAGATAATCAAACATCAATCAGGATTATACGGCAGTAATGTGTAAGTTATGGCGTAAGGCGTAACATCCTGACCACCTCCTCGTTTCTACGCTCACTGTCCATCTTATCAGCTCCACTGACCGTATAGCTGCACTCTGTAGTTCTACAGTTACAGACTGTAGTCCATCTGTTTCTCTGATACTCTGTTACCCTGTTCTTCAGTGGTCAGGACCCCCATGGACCCTCACAGAGCAGGTACTGTTTGGGTGGTGGGTCATTCTCAGCACTGCAGTAACACTGACGTGGTGGTGGTGTGTTAGTGTGTTGCGCTGGTCTGAGTGGATCATAGATAGCAGTGCTGCTGGAGTTTTTAAACACTGTGTCCACTAACTGTCCACTCTATTAGACACTCCTACCTTGTCAGTCCACCATCAGTCCAAGTCAGAGACGACAGCTCATCTGCTGCTGCAGTTTGTGTTGGTCATCCTCCAGTCCTTCAGCAGTGGTCACAGGACACTGTTGGCTGGATATTTTTTGGTTAAGGGTGAGGGTCTATGGGGTCCTGACCACTGAAGAACAGGGTAACAGAGTATCAGAGAAACAGATGGACCTACAGTCTGTAACTGTAGAACTACAGAGAGCAGCTACACAGTAAGTGGAGTGTAGAAACGAGGAGGTGGTCAGAGTGTTAATCTTGATCAGTGTATGTGCCAGTTGGAAGGGAAAGTACAAAGGACCCTTTACCATTCAAATTACATTAAGGATTTTTTTTTATCCCCCCCCCAGTGCCAAGGATAACCCCGGCCCGAGTAGGCGGAGGTGGCGGCAGTCGCTCTGAGCTAGTCATCACTTGGGAGGTAAACTGTGACAGCTGGCTTCCCTTCACAGCTTTATGATGCAGAGTTAACTGTCAGTAGTGGGTTTGCGTGGCAGAGCGCATCAAAACAGGCCTTTCATGTTGTCGCTGATTTTGATGTGCTTGCTGTAGAGAGTTTGAAGGGGGAACCTTTGAACGTATGAGTCAGTAAGACAAATATAGCCATAGTGTGCTTCTTGTTTTGAGTAGAGTGCTGCTCTTTTCATAAGCAACTTTTTGTTGGATCTAACCTTTCTGGCTTTCCTAGCCGGTCCCAGAAGAGATGCAGAGTGGTCCAGGCTTTGGTTACGTTGTCGCGTTTCGTCCCCATGGCGCTCAGAGCTGGATGCAGGCGGCCGTTACCTCGCCAGACGCCTCTCGATACATCTTTAAAAACGAGAGCATCCCTCCATTCTCACCATTCTACGTGAAGGTGGGAGTTTACAACAACAGAGGAGAGGGGCCTTTCGGACCTGTTACGACAATCTATTCTGCAGAAGAAGGTATGACGAGCTCTGCGAAGTATTCAAGCGTTCGTGACCTTAGCTGTGACAAAGGCAGTGTCTTAAAATCCTGG
Organism: Pygocentrus nattereri; assembly: GCF_015220715.1. Classification (NCBI taxonomy): domain Eukaryota; kingdom Metazoa; phylum Chordata; class Actinopteri; order Characiformes; family Serrasalmidae; genus Pygocentrus; species Pygocentrus nattereri. Next base: position 45,501,012 of record NC_051219.1, read on the forward strand.
TAATTCAAGGAGGTTGTAATTTTCTTGTTTTGTTGCAAGTGGGTGGTCTAGCAGGAGAAATGATAACGCCTTGTTGTAATACTTATGCCATGCTCTAGAGCCAAGTCGAGCGCCCAGTAGAGTCCGTGCCAAGAGTCTGTCTGCCTCGGAGGTGGAACTCAGCTGGAAGCCCCTGCCATGGAGCACTAGCAAGAGACGCATCATGGGCTATGAGGTGAGAAGAAGACCATACAGCAGCTTTGAAGAATGTCCTTCGTAGTCTTTCTGTTATCACAAGCAAACGTTATGTTATCAGTTCTATTAACTTATCAGGGCCATATTCCACAATGGATTCCCCCCCCCACCCCCACCCCCACCCCCACCCCCCAGAACGTCACCTACAATGTTTACTTGGGTTTATGTACCAAAAACATAATTAACTTTAACCAAACTCTGTTTTCCCTTCAAATTAAACAAGCTTTTTGTACCTGTGCTTTTAAGACTGATATATGTAAATATTTGATTGGAAATATGTGATTGGCTGGCCTGTGTTTTACACCCGCCCTGGCTAATAAGATCCTTCTTGACAGCGATGAACAGCTCAACATGTCATCCTTACCCCCACATCTTCTGCTCTAATGAGGGCGCTACAGACTTTTTGAAGTCTGAAACCAGCCCATTATGGACAGCTAAACTGCTGTAGGCTGTGGCATCATTGCTGTGTAATTAAATTAGGATGTAAACAAATTCATTCAGAGTGCGGTGAAATGAAATGCTTTGTTCTCGAGAAACTTGCCCATTCAGAATTGTTCACAGCAGTGCTGATAGGAACCAGATGTCTGATGCACTTAATGCCTTTAAAAACTTCCTTACGAAAAGCTGTTACGTGAGATGGGTAAGGATATTCCCTGATGTCCGAGACGATTATTATCTTGTTTTTTACGATTGATTTGCAACAAGCTTTTGGCATAAAACATTTTCAAACACATTCAAGGTGGAGTGGTACATGCAGGGTGTTCGAAGGTAAATTGGTAGGCAAAGAAATTCAAATTTACCCCAATTTTACAATCTTGAACATTGCCTATAATATTCAGATGACAAGTAGGTTCTCTGGTCATTCTGGACAGTAAAATGTCCATATATTTATGTGGAATGCATTCCTATACAGTTTGTGTTTCCATTTTTCCAAAGAAATTTCAAGTTTCTCTACAACGAGTTATTTCACATCAAAGCACTTTGAATGACTGTTTACATCTTGACGACTGAATTATAAAGAAATTTTGAGACAATGGAATTCTCCTTTAAGTTGAGGTACTGGACCAAGACACAGAGGCAGGACACTGCCAGTGTGATGAGGACCGTGGGGAACAAGACGGTAGCAGTCATCCGTGGCCTGGACTCGAGAACGGCATATCACATCACCCTCAGAGCGTACAACAGCGCAGGCACTGGGCCGGACAGTGCAGTGGTTAACATCACCACCAAGAGACCCCGTAAGCGTCCACCTCTCAGTTTAGACATGTCTAAGAACAAGATCTCCAAAGGCAAGATGAAAGAGTGATAGCAGGACCATAACTGAAGCTGGCGTGGCTCA